>NW_025354858.1:0-8111 GCF_016433145.1 Gracilinanus agilis | reverse complement strand
CCTCCTCCTCGCTATTCTCATCCTCCTCGTCCTCGTCCTCATCTTCCTCATCCTCGTCCGAGTCCTCATCCTCCTCGTCGTCCGAGTCCGAGTCCGGTCGGGTAACGTATCGCCTGGGTTTAGGACAAAGAGGCTCTGAGCCAAGGGCTGAGCCTCCCGACGTGTCCTTCCGAGGCTCAGCCAGGATGGGCAGTTCCCAGAAAGAGAGAGAGAAGTCCGCGCCTCGCTCTCCTCTCCTGCCTGAATTGGACTCTCACCAAAGTGGCTATCTCTACAATGGGGTTTCGTGCCCTTAGGCTGGAAATGCAGTCAGTCACATTCCTCTTTTGGCTCATCCCAGGTAGTCTAAGGAAACTAGTCCCGAAGGCGCTGACTGTTTGGAAGCAGGGGGCTCGCTTACGAAAGGCGATGCAGCAGGATATGGTAGAGGGCATCCCAGGAGAGCCGGTCACGGGGCACAGATACCAGCAGGGGGTGTCCAAAAAGCATGAGACCATAGTAAGAGTCACTGTAGTCCCGGGCCGGGGTCCGCTCCCGAAGGTACACAGGAAGCACCACATCCTCTCCTGTGCCCTCCCCACCTCCAGCTCCACCAGACACCTCGTACCTGCAGCACCAGGAAGGCCAGTTGGGACAGCTTGTGGGCTGAGGGCTCCTCGCTGTCCCCCTCCCTTCCTCAGAGACCCTTAATTGCAACTCACACAAAGATGTCATCGCGGTCCAGGATACAGCTCAGAGACTCCTCCAGTTGGTAAATCTTGTAGAAGCGATGGCTGAACACATCAGCCACCATCATCTGGAGAGGTTGTGAGATGTAGCTCTCAGCCCGCTGGTGCCAGCTCCTCTCGGGCTGCTCCCCCCCCCCCCGCCCCAACCTCCAAGGACTTACCCTGTCCGGAGAGACACCTGTGTGCTTAGCCAGTGCCACACAGAGGTCCAGCACCTTCCCCGCCTTCGGCACAACCAGACGGTGCTGTGAGGGAGAAGCCGGTCCAGCTCATGTCCAGCAGGGCCCTCGGGAGGAGCCTGGAAGGCGCTCTCCCATCTGTCTCTGGGCAACACTTCTCACCAGCTATCTGCCTTTCTGCCATATCTGTCCCTCTGGCCAGTGGTCTGGCTTCGAGCCTTGGCCTCTTTTCCCGTTATCTGTCTGTCGCCACGGCTGTGGATGTCCCTTTAGTCCATTCTGCTCACATCTTCGTTCCCTATCTGCTATGTCTACTTTGCTCTGTGGCTAAGTGTCTCCTGGGTTCTGGAACATGAGCTGAGCCTCAAGAACAGCCACAGAGGGGTTAGGCAGGCCACGGGATGACTTGGAAAACCACGAATTCCCATTTTCTATGTTGTTTCCCACTGACCTTTGACTATGGTTTGGGTGGGAGCCCGAGAGCTCTGCTCTGGCCCAAGGCTGGGCAGACCCTCTCCTGCAGGAGGAGACAATGAGGTCCTGACCTAGGATGCCTGCTTCTCATTCTGGCTCTGAGCAGTGCATGCCAATGCCTTCGCTGGGCAGGATCCCGAGGCTACATCCTCCTGCCCAGCCATCTCTTCCTTTTGCCTCTCCCTCCCCTTCGCAGTACCTGTCTCTGTCATGCAGCAGAGCTCACTCCTATCTCTCTCTCCATGACTATCGCTATCCCCGCCCCCTCTCCCACATCCCTACAGCTTCTCTCCCTCGCCGTCCCACCCCCAGGGTCACCTGCTCAGGCTTTCGCCGAGGGTCCATAGAAACAAAGAAGACCTCCATGCCACGCTCTTTGCTCACAGGCAGAGGGACACTCAGGTAGCAGAAGGGGTCAAAGGTTACAGACACCTTTCCACATTCGGGGCACACCAGTGTTGACTTGAAGAGTCCATGAAATGTGTCCACAATGACAGAGTCATTCCGCCGCTTGTGGTTCCGCCACGCTTCATCTGCCACCTCCTGCCAAGGAGGCCCTAGCAGTCAGAGGATGAACGGGGGTGGGGGTGGGGGGTGGCACCAAGAGACTGCAGAGAGAACCCTAGCTATACCTGGTCAGGCCGGCCGGCAGCATCACGAAGCTCCACATACTCCTTCTTCTTGACCCGGTTCAGGTCCTCATGCAGCCCATCAAGCAGGAAGGACAGGAGCTCCTGGGAGTCGTGCTGCTGGTACCCAAGGAATTGGGAGGCAAAATGGCCAACCTTGGTCTGTGGGCAAAAACTGAAGGGGCTCAGCGGAGGCAGGAATAAAAAAAAAAGGCTGTAGGGCCAGGGAGGGGCTTGGGTATATTGGAGAACACCCAGGAGAGGCATTGGCAACCCAAGATGGGACTCTATGGCACGGCAGCTGGGGAGATCACATGGGCAATCAGTGAGTCACAGAGTGGCTCCAGGGTCACAGAAAAGGACAGGGAACGAGAGGGGCGCAGGGAACACAGGCGGCAACAAGGCCAGGGAGGGGCTCAGGATTGTTGGACGACAACCAGAGAGTCATCAAGGAGCTCCATGACTCAAGAGAGGGCTGTGGCCTGATAGCTGAGATTACAGAAATGGGCTGAGGGTCATGAAGGAGGCCAGAGGCTAACAAGGCAGGGATCAGAGAAAGAAGCAGAGATGAGATTACAGACAGTTCTTGCTTTATGTAAATTTTGCCTGATGTAAATATGACTTTTGGGGAAAGGATTCTGAAAGGCGTGAAAAGAAACATGTAGGAAGAGTCTGGGGACAAGTGTGGCCAATAGCTCATTCCCAATTTTCCAGGATTTGAGAAAGATGAAGAGTTGAAAGGACTTGAGTACCAAAATTGTAAAATTAGCCCAAGAATTGCAGCTAGAAGGGAACAAGAATGACACAGAAGAGGTCAGTGAGTCTCCTAGACAGGTACAGTCCAATGGAGATCTGATGGCTGCAAGGACTGCCCCAAAAGAAAGGGAAACTGTGGAAACTAGGGTGGAACCAGAGAAGTTCACAACCAAACAGGAGGCAGAAGCATTTCATCATTTCTCGTATTGAAAAGATCCAGGGGCAGCTGGAGCGCCAGGCCTAGTCGGGAGGACCGGGGTTCAAATCTGGCCTCAGACACCTCCTAGCTGCGCAACCCTGGTCAAGTCACTTAACCTGCATGGCCCAGTCTTTACCACCTTTCTACCTCAGAACTGATGCCAAGTCAGATTTAGGGTTATGCAAATGAAAATGGATTTTCAAAAGTTCAAAGACTAGCTGAGGCCAATATTGCCTGCTATCAAAAGGTAACTGAGGAAAAAGAAGAGCCTATGCCCAAAGAGCTCCCGATAGCTTCATTAAAAAGGTGCAGGCCACCCCAGTGTAGCAGGTAGGGGAAAGGGCAGCACACCTCTGTTAACTCAACTGGACAGTACTGGGCACGCCACCCCTCAGTTTCGTGATCCTGTTACTGTGGTCCAGTCGTCAATACATCTGCAATTTAGTCGATGTTCTGCCTTGTGTAAAGGTGTTTTGTGTATGCCTTCATTACACAGGATAAAGGAAGTGGGAGGGTAGGCATAAATTTGCATTATGGGAAAAATCACTTTCTGTAGAGGTTTGCACATTGGTACATAAAGTGAGAACTGTCTATATAGGCACTTACAGGGCCATCTTAGAGTCTATTAGGATAGCAGAGGAGCTGGGTGGAGGGGGGGGTCATGAAGGAAAGACACAGAAAAGCTCAGAGTGACCTTGAACATCCGGGGGACCACAGAGCGGTGGTGGCCAGACCAGGCCTGTTTGACCAGGTCAGCATAGGCCTCGGCAATCTCGCCCTTCATGCCTAGTGGGTTGCAGAAGTTCAGCTCCTTCAAGTAGTGGTTGTGTAGGAAGTATTCCGTCAGTGGGGGGACATTGCTCAGGCACTGGAGAGATGTGGAGGGAGCCAGGATGCTATGCTTAAGACTCAGGGAGTTTGCCCCCCCCCCCAACCCCACAATCCCTGTCCTAGTCTCCTCTCCCCCAACTCCAATGCCAAACCTGCAGGGCTGAATTCATGAAGCATGTGTTCCCCAGGTTGGTGAGGCCACAGACACCTGGCTGGCCTCGGAAACTGTCTTCGTCATCTCCCACGCTCTTCCTAGAGTCCAAAGATGAGTCAACACCTGCCTCATGAATTCCCAGAAGACCCTGGGGCACCTCTGTTCACCTTCCGGCTTCCAACACCCTGAAGACTCCTATTCTCAACCTGGCATAACACACTCCCTCACCCTCTTAATGCTCCTATGCCCCCTTTTACCTCAAGTCCCAGAGAATACCCAAAGGATACGCTTTCCTTGACTGATCTCAGGGCCCCCCAGATATCCCCAGGGCTCTTTCCTTCATCTTCAAGGCTCTATCACAACCCCTCTCTTCACAGGCCCTCAGAAAACAGTTTGGGCCTCCCAAACCACCTTTGGCTTGCCCTGAGCCTCTCCAGGCTCTATCTACACTCACATGATGTGAGGCCGGGAACTAGGCCACGTGCCGTCTTTGTTCCGAGTCTCCATGATGACAACCTGTGGGTAGTGGCAGGGCCTGAGCAAGAGCAAGCTGTACTTTGAGAACCTCTCTGGCAGTTCCTTTGTAACCCTTACCCTTTAGAAGAAAGTATGGGGTTCTGGGAAATGAATATTCTGAGGCCTCACCTGACCAGGCCCAAGGCAGGCATCTAACACAGACATATGTACGTTCCTCAGTCTCTCACAGGAGCCATCTGCATTCTTCACCCACAGGCGTGTCTCTTCCTCTGGCCCCACTAAGAATTGCTCCCTGGCTGTCTGAAGGACCAACTCTGCAAGTGGAAATAGAGCCACGAGGCCCAGTAAGGAAGGCCCACTGCCTAGACTTGAGTCAATCTCCACTCAGTAGTATACTAGGCCCCTGCTTAGTCCTCAGTGGGGACTGAAACACCAGTCAATACTAGCTAAATTTCGCTTGTGGAAACAAGGCTGGGGGTGTGGTTCTCTCCCATCAAGACCCCCCAGTGAAGGAAATGGACTCCAATCCCTGACTGGCCTACAAACCCCAATGAAGTACTCCAAATTCATGAGGAAAGCCTAGTAGATCCGGGGCATGGGCTGCATTCCTGCTCAGAACATCGGGCCCCACGTGCCCTAGTCCTCACCGACAGGGTCTGCTCGGCTGAATTGCGCAGGCCGGGATATTTCCATGTCATTGTGCTGACACAGGAGCAGTTCAACCAGATAGACCTCTACCTTGTGGGTGCTGGGCAGCTCCACTACCTGAAAGGAGGGAAAAGAGACCATCTAGTCAGGGACTCCAGAGCCTCCAAGTAAGAGGAACCTTCTCTAGGTCCCTGGAAAAAGCAGGGCTGTTCTCACACCCCTGGTTTGAATCCAATTTGTCTGCAGCTAACTGCTTTGCATAGATCGATCGTGGTCTTTTTGCCAGGATTCTGCAAGAGAGTTTTGGATCTCTACTCCCCGACATCAACCTATGGTCCTGCCTTTGCTTTGTCCTTCCTTGGTTAAGTGTTAGGCCTCCAACTGGGGCTCACTAAGGAGTTTGGAAGAATGTTTTTCCTCTCAATTTTTTGAGAATAGTTTGCAGAGCCATCGATTTTTCTTTCTTTAAAGGTTTGATAAAATTTGCCTATGAATTCACTTGGAGCAGAGTATTTTTCCTGTGGTCATTCAGACCCCAGCTCTGGACCCTTTTCAGGCTCTCTGGAAAGGAGAGGGATAGACTGGGCCCTCACCTTCCGCTCAATGGGTGGCTGCCCGGGCTCCAGCCCATACCAGTTAACCAGAAGATGCCAGGCCATGGCTGGCAGCAGTACATAGTCCTCGCCTTCCACCAGCCGTTCCTTCAGGCGCCATGTTTCTTGGTCTGTGTGCAGGGAAAGGGGGAAGATCCAGAAACAGAAAGAATGTGTGGGAGGGGAGAGGTTATAGGAGGGATGGACTTGGAGAAAAAAGGAAAGTATTATGGAATTGAAAGGGACTCTCAGGGAACCAAGAAGGCTCCAAACATAGGAAAAGGGAAAGATCTGAGGAGATGGCTAGACCCCAAAGATACATATGGAGAGCCCAAGAATGGAAGACTAGTGAGGATAACAGGGTGGGAGAAAGAAGGGATTGTTGAGTGGAGAGAACTCCTCTATGGTCAGCTTGCTGTTTGGATGCTCCAATTTGTCCTCTTCCTCATTAAACACATGCCTCTTCTCAAGTTTCTGATCATTATTGTGGGCATTCCCATGCTTCCAGTTGCCCTTCTGGGTTCATAACCCTCCCTGCCATGCATTTAGCTGCCACATCTCAAGGATTCTACTCGCCTTATCTTCCCTCATACCCATCCCCTGCCCACTCTGGCTGAAGTCCTTCTGCCCTTGGACCTAGACTCCTAATAAAGAGTTCCTGGCTCTGAATCCGTCTCCCCTCTTGCCCAGCCTATATGTGCACTTTCCCAAACATTCCTAGGTTGAACTCTGAATTAGTGAAAAAGGGATGGTGGTCCTCTAGAGAACAGATGATGAACTACTTGGAAAGGTGCAGAAAACTGCAGCTGTGCCCTCATTGTGCCAGCTCTTTGGTTCTTTCTTTAACTGGTTTTGCTTTGAGCTCCATTGAGGGATGGGAGGG
Organism: Gracilinanus agilis; assembly: GCF_016433145.1. Classification (NCBI taxonomy): domain Eukaryota; kingdom Metazoa; phylum Chordata; class Mammalia; order Didelphimorphia; family Didelphidae; genus Gracilinanus; species Gracilinanus agilis. The sequence goes on along the minus strand of NW_025354858.1, from coordinate 1,560 downwards.
AGAGGTGCAGGGGAATAACTAGGATGGAAAAGCAAAAAGCACCACCACAACTTAGTTTCCAAAACACAACAGTGGCCACTGAGACAGCACTTTACGGGTGTTAGCTCTTCTGCTCTTCACAACCACCCTGTGAATATAGGCAGGGACTCCCCAGATAAGGGGACCAGGGCTGATGAGGCTACCAAATGGCTACTGAGGGGTCTGAAAACTCCTCTTTCTGCCTTCTAGGCTTACAGCCCTCAGGCTGTGACTCATTCTGGTGTTAGAAAATGTTTCCTGTTGTTCTGAGGAGAAACTCTAGAGCTCCTCAGCCTAGGACTGAAAGTCTTTCAGCAGGCTTCCACTTCTCTTTCTTGACTCCTTTCATAGTTGTCTCAGGCTTCCCAGGATCAGACGCTTGAGCATTCTGGCCCATGGTGGGTGGGTGAGCGGGCTCCCCCCCACTCCTTTTAGCATCTTTGACTTCCTTGAAGGCTCAGCTCAGGTACACCCTCCTACATAAAGGTTGGGGTCCTGATATGATGCTGATAAGACCAGCTAACATTTATAAAACACTGTGTACCAGGTACTGGGCTAAGCATTTTACAAATACTATCTCATATCATCTCAAAAGCCCTGGGATGGAAATGCTGTTGTTATTCCCATTTTACAGATGAAGAAACTGAGGCAACCAGAGTGACCTGTCTGGGATCATGAAGCTTAAGCAGCTTCTGCCAGATCTGAAGCCTTCCTGGCATTCTTATCTACTTCACCACCTAGAGCCTCACCAATGTACCACAGTAAAAGTGTCTTTACCAGCTCAAACAATTCATGGAATAATTCAAAGTGGAGGGGCTATATTCCCCCAGCCTCCATTGCAGACTCTGGGAGAGCAGGAATTGTCTGTGACTCTCCACCAGGAAGGAAGCACCTCCACATAAGGCAGAGGAATCTGGAGGAAAGGGCTGAGGAAGGAGACAGTCTGAAAGGAAGAGGTGAGGGCCCTGGCCCTGTAGTACGGTGAATACTGGGTTTGGAGCTAGGAAGATCTGAATTCAAATCTAGCCTCAGACCCTACCTAGTTGTGTGACCCTGGGCAAGTCACTTTCTTCCCCTCTGCTTGTCCCCATTTCCACATCTGTAAAATGAGGACAGTAACACCACCTACGTCCCAGGGTTGTGGTGAGGATCAAGAGAGATAGAATTGGAAAGGGCTCCCCGGGAAAGGCCCTGGCCTGGCCAACCAGAGAAGGGAGCACAATGGGTGGAGATCACAGGAAGGTAAAGAGGAGAGAAAGGACGACATCTAGGGGTCGGGGCCCGGAGGGGGGGGGAGGGGCCTGGGTACCTTCGAAGAGCTCCCCGTTGTTGACAGGCCCAGGGAAAGCACTGGAGTCCTGATCTCCAGCTCGGACGTAGGCCTCCCACTGCTGGTACCAGTGATGTTCCACCAGGAACCTGGGAAGGTCGGGAGAAAGAGAGAAAGGAAAGAGTGGAAAAGGGGGGGAGGGGTCACAGCTCGGCGTGGAGGTCCAGACCGCACTTCTGCCGCTTTGGCCTCAGCTTCCTCCCTTTCTCCCC
>NW_025354857.1:0-7207 GCF_016433145.1 Gracilinanus agilis | reverse complement strand
TATATATATGTATGTATATATATATATATATGCATGTGTGTGTGTGTGTGTGCGTGCGTCCTCAATAGAAGGAAAAGAGAAAAATCCTTCCATGAAGAAGACAAAGGGCAAAGGGAAGGTATGAGAAAGAGGCCTAAGAGGCAGCTGCATAGTTCAGTGGATTGAGATGGGAGGTCCTAGGTTCAAGTCTGGCCTCAAACACTTACCAGCTGTGTGACCCTGGGCAAGTCACTTATCTCCATTGCTTAGCTCTTACCACTCTTCTACCTTGGAACCAATACACAGTATTGATTCCAAGATGGAAGGTAAGGGTTCAAAAAACAATTTTTTTAATTAAAAAAAAGAGAGAGAGAGAGGACCTAGAGCCTCCCCAAATGAAAGACTTCCTGGCATCACTTTGTAAAATCAAGTAGGGCCTTCTGCCTTTTTCCTCCTCTTCTACAGAACATACACACAGCTAACACATATCTACAAAACTGTGTGCAGTTCTCCAGCAAACACTCTCTACAGAGAAGTCACAAAGACGCATCATGTGATTCAGTTTAGATAATATTTTCTGTTAGCCTCCGAATTATGGGTATCTGTGTAGAGATGCATCTGAGTGAGTACACCCTATGGTGGTAGCAGTAGTCCCCCATTATGTCAATCATTATGCATATTATCTTTAATATGTTGCCTCAGGCCAGGGAGAGAGCACTAATCACTGGGGGGATGATGAAAGGCTTCAAGGAAAAGGTAGTATTTGATCTGAACCTTCGATGGAACTCGTGGTCCCAAGAGGTAGAAGTGAGAAGGGAAGGCAGAAAGATACCACAGAAAGGGCATTGGTTCTGGAGTCAGAGTACCTGGACTCTAATCTCACCTTTGATACTTCTTATGTGAACTTAGACAAATACTGAACTGTCTGGGCCTCAGTTTCCTCATCTGTAAAATGAGGGATTTGGACTCTGAGGTCTCTGTCAGACCTAACTCGTTTTATGATCCTATCATCTCAAGTACAAAGTTATGGAAGATCTTAAATAGCTTCTCCCTATTATCTTTTCTGAGAATATATTTATAAGCCCACTAGTCTCACTGCCTCTCCACTGCCACTATATATACTTTGCAGACAAAGAGAGGACTTGGAATGGAAAGTCATCCTGAAGCATTCTAGGGATTCCCACGTTTCCATCCCAGGGACCACACAAACCTTGCACATCAGAACCACCTGGAAAGTAAGAATTGGGGAACAGCTAGATGGCTCAGAGCCAAGTCTAGAGATCTAGCCAAGGTCCTGAGTTCAAATCTGACCTCAGACACTTCCTAATTTTTTATGTGACCCCAGACAAGTTGTTTAACATCCAGTGCCTAACCCTTACCGCTCTTATGTGTTGGAACCAATACATAGTATTGGTCCTAAGATGGAAGGTAAGGGTTAAAAAAAAAGGCTTGAGGAAATCTTTCTTTCAACCTAGTGCTGCCCATTAGAATGATACAAACTGAGCTTACCCTTGGTTTCCTATATCTGGTGAAGGATGCTGATGATAACAGCAGTGCTGGCTGTGTGGAACCGTATTCCTAGCTTCATGGAAATTTCTCTTTAGAACATTCAACTCTCTTTGCTCTAAATAGATCATTTACTAAGAAATTTTCTGGAAGTGTGACTGGGCTCTGGCAGTTCTGATGCTGATGTTGTAAGGCTCAACTCAGAAGCTGAGTCCTCTATCAGAGGCATAACCATCATGGGACCACCAAGACATTGCCACAGTCCAGCGGACCCGCTTCCTTCCCATACCCCTGATATTATGCCTTTATTTGGGCTGCCTCAGAACCATCGACTCAATGGAGCTGACCCCTCATGCCAGGATTCCTAGATATGACTGCACTCCATGAAGCCCATCTAAAAGATCCCACGTGCAGGGTGTCTCTCCCAGGTCAGGAGGACTGGCCAAGACCTTGATGCTGTTTAAGCACCACAATGTAAAGAGGAAATGATATTTTGCTTCCTGGAGATGCCATAAACCGAACTGCAATATCTCATTTGAGGCCCGCCCTCTGCCAGATTGCAGCTCCTTGCTTTCAACACTGGGAGGAAGGAAGAAGGAGGAAGGAAGAAGCAGGCGCCCTCTGCCTATTTTCCCTTTTGTCTAAAGCCCGAAAGAGGAGCCTGCTGTTTCAGAAAGTTGCTTTGTTTTTAATTGGAGGGTAGGAGGAGACTCGTGAAAGCCTCTAGCTTTCTGTTTGTGTTCTAATTTGGTGACAGTGTGAAGTCAGACTAACTGTAGTTACAGCTCTCCCGAGCTGTCAGTAACTGGAAGACTTCTACTTTGATTAAAACCCATGACGAAAAAAATTACCATAATCCAGTGACAGGAATGAAGAAAGCCATAATAAGACTGATAACAATGTGTCAGTTAAAAAGCCATTATATTCAAGTGCCCTACTACAAAAGAAGGAACTAGACCATGGAACCATTGGTCTAACCAATGGCTGGCTAATGGCCACTACCTGCTTTGTTCATGAGAGGACCACCAATTTGTCCTACATTCATTCTAAGCTAGGACAAGGGAAGGTGCACACTTCTTATCTGGCAATTCTGATAATTACCTAGATGCTATGGATGTCTCCTGCTCTCGAAACAAGGAGGACAGGGATGGAGCCCCAAAGAATCCCAGAGTTGAAAGGTGTCATGGGTCACATTTTTGGTAGTAAGGCTGGGACAGGTCACCTAGCAAGACTGTTGTGAGTCAAGACCCTGAAAGAGATCTGAAGCAATTTAAGTTAATTTTGCGTAGGGGTATATTGATCTGGGACCTGAGACCCTAAGGGAACAGGATATATAAAAGAACTATTCATGGATCCCCCATAAGACCTTACCACTGAGTATATTTGCTCTGCATCCTTAGGCTTGAAGTGGTCCATTGCACTGGATGTGGAGACTGCTATCAGGACAGAAGAGACTTTAAGAAGCCATTTAAATCAACCTTCATCTGAACATAAAATCTCTTCTGCCACATCTCTGAAAAGTGGTCTTCTAGCTTTTCTGTAAGGACAACCAAAGAGAAGGAATCCACTAATTATCAATTCAGCCCATTCTTTTCTTAGATTTTGTAGCATGATGCAAAAATGAGAGAACTAGATTTTTTCTGTGATCTTGGCAAGCCATTTATCCTGTTTAGGTGTCAGTTTCCTCATATATAAAATTAAAAACTTGAATTCAAAGGCCTCTAAATTTCCTTCCAGTTTTTAATTACTGAGCCTCAGTACCACTCTCCCTATACTCCCAGTTTTCCATCAACAGGGGCAGTTAGTTGGCACGGGATAAAGTGCAGGACTTTGAGGAAGTTTGAATTCTGCCTTAGACTAGTTGTGTGACCCTGAGCAAATCACTTAACTTCTGCCTGCCTCAGTTTCCTCAACTCTATCATGGGGGTGTTAAGAGAACCGACCTTACAGGGCCGTTGAGAGGATAAAATGAGTTTACATCTGTAAAGCGCTTTGTAAGCCTTAGAACACTACATAAATTCTAGCTATTATTCTTAAATCTATGATCCTCTGATCATCTAATTGTTAAGTCTTTTTTATTTGGAACTAAAAATTGTCCTTCATCTTCATAGATTCACATTATCATAGAATGAAGGTTTCTCCAGGACACTCATTCCCCATCTTTCTACCTTCTTTCCTTGGGTAATCTCATCAGTTTCAAAAGGTTCAATTATCTCTATGGAGATGCCTCGCCAATCTATACAGCCATTCCTAATCTCTCAAACTTGAATCCCATATTACCAACTACCTGTAAGATTTAAAATTAATATTCAAATACTCCAAATATTATATTTAATAAATTTATTAATAATAACTTGAAGCAAGAGAAACGTCACCTGCCTACATGGAAAAAGAGAGCAAGAGTCAGAGTTACACACAACTATATACAAAATGTGAACATGCAATGTGGTAGAAAGAGGAAAGGAATTTTGGGAAATACTAAAGAAATTCTGGGGAAAGTAGTCCTGGGGTAAAACATTTTCTAATTATACATGCCTCTTTAGCATCTGCAACTAGAAAGGCATCTGAAACTCAATATGTCCAAGATCATGATTATTTCTTACCAAACCTCACCATCATTCAAATTCCCAGTTCTATAAAAGGCACTCTCATCCTGTCAGACATTCAGATTCACAACCTTGGAGTCATTGTTGTAGTCTCTCTCCCTCAACCCCACATATCCAGTTGCAAAGTTTTATCGATCTTATCTCTGCAATGTCTCTGGCATTCATCTTCTCCTCTCTACATGCAACCTAGACCCTACCCAAGTTCCAGCCTCATCACGTATCACCTGGACCACTACACTAGCTTCCAAATTGCTCTCCTGGTAGCTTCTCCATTCTCCAATCCATCCTTCATCTAATGATAAAGTTGATATTCCTGTTCACAATTCACATATCAAGACGTAGAAGTGTGCTGGAAACAGCTCTAACCAGCTCACAAGAAATTGTTACATTTTCAAGATGAACTTTTATACCTCAGTAATCAGCTATTGCTGCAAATCAGGAGTTAATTTATTGGGTTTTTTTCCAAACTTTCTAAATTTAAGAAAGTGTTAATAGAAATTAAATTTAAAATAATGTTTGAATAAAGGCTACCGAGCCTTGTTCTTAAACATTACCAGTACACTCCTGTATTGCCTTATAAGGATGCTTAAGTTCAGCAGGTTTGCAGTAGAAGGCTTAAGGAATGAAGTTATAACCAGACACAAGGCCTGTTGACTGTAGGATAATAATAATGATGATAATTTTAATGATGATGGTGATGATAGCAACAATAACTGGCACTATGATAGAACTTGAAGATTCACAAAGTACTTTTTATCCATTATCCCATTTGTGCCTCCCAATGCCTCTAGCTAGAAGGAATTTCAGAGGCCAACTACTTGAATCCCTCCATTTTATAGATCAGGAAACTAAGTCCCAGATAAATGAAGCAAATTGCCCAGGCAGTAAGTAGCAATAAAAATGAGGGGGTCAGTGTACATGGTTGGTAAGATCCCACCCAATTTTAATATTATTTGATTCTTTAAAAAGACCAGTCCCAAAACTAACTTAGGTAAACCATAGGATCCCCTCAGAAAAGCATGCCTAGTATATACATAATAGCTACAATAATGTAAATGAAAAAAAAACTATAAAGAAATCAAACTCAGCTTGAAGGCAGTGACCAATCTCAACCATTAGAAGACAGATAATGAAATACTCCTCTCAGTAGGAAGATGGTAGTCACAGGAGTAGAATATTGTATATACTATCTAAACTCAGTTGTTTCAGTCAATTTGGCTTAACTTTTTCTTTGTTACAAGAAGGGATTTGGTGGTGGGGAAAGGAGTAGTATATTCAGAAATGACTGGTTAAAAAGCAAAAAAAAAAGCAATAAAAGTTTAAATTTTAAAAAAGAGAAAAACATGACTGTTACATAATTGATTCTAAAGAGAGTTGTAATCTACTTAAATGTATTGTGACATGTGCAAGATAAAATTGTCTTTAACAGAAAGGTGGTGGTCTATATTCCTTGAGTGGAGCAAGCCAATTGATCAATCTCTCTGACACTATACTAGTGAAAATAAGTCAGTATGGCATGAGGAGAAGAAAAGGACCCAGTGGTCATCAATCAGCTCACATTTATTATGTGCCTACTATGTGCCAGGCACTCTGCTAAGCACTAGATGGGAAAGACTTTCCTTGGATACTCCTACTGCTGAGAAGAGCAAACATGAGATAACAATGGGCATTTCTGCTAGACTCTTAGGGGGGCTACATAGCTAGAAGGAGGCCAGTGCCCATGAATACTGCCCAAGAAAATTTGGTAAACAACCTCATCATTAGTTTATGTCAGAAGGCATCAATCAAATTAAAGGAGAAACAAATTAGGTCACCAGCTACCAATCAGAACTTGGGTATAACCAGCTAGTGCCCAAAGCTAGAATTCTAAAAAACCCACCAAAGACCCCCCCTCCCCACCCAGCCTTCAGCCTGATCTTGGGCTGTGACTAAGTCTGGATCCTGAATTCCCTGCTCTTGAGATTCAAGCATCTCCCATGTTCACTTGAAGGAAGTGCTGATTGACTAATGGAGATTTAGTAACTTGAGAGGGAACTACTTCAGAAGGAAACCCAAGGCCTCCAGCTAGGCAGAGAGGGAGATTTGTCATTGAATACCAGTATGAAACAGGCTTACTGGGAATCCCTAGGAAATTGGATTGGTGGTTTGTTCCTGGTGGGGTTGTTTGATTTGTCTAATAGATAACATAAACTAATGTTTGCACTGGATTAATAATGTTTGATTGTTAGCATTGAGAAGTATAATTGTCATTAGTATTTCCATTGAACAAGTTATCATAAGTAATGGCAAATCAATTTTTCATATGCATAGTACAGTACAGCCATTAACTGCAATGGGACCACCAAGATTTTGCTCAAAGGCACTGATGTCCCTGGGCGGGGGGCACTCTGAAATGATCTCTACCTATAGCTGGACTGTCCTCAGAATTAGTCTTTCTCTAGTCCTAGCACTGCCTAAATAAATTAGTCCCAGATAGAGTGACTTCTAGTTATGGCCATCTTCCATAATGCCTTCCCTAATACCTTGAGTTATAAATTATCTTCTCCTCTCCTAATTACCTTATATTCATTTTCCAGTGCAGATGCTGCATGTCCTCAGTACAATGCAAGATCCTTGAGGGCAGAGATTATTTTGTTTTTATCTTTGAATCCCCAGCATCTATCACAGTGTTTGAAATACCTCCCAAAGTACTTAATAAATGTCAGCTGAAGTGAATTGAATTGATATGTGCTAAAGGGGAGTACTAGACAGATACTGAATACCCAATTTCCTATTGCAAAATGTACAACTTGTATTCTGATTTTTCAATCGGTTTTTAGTGACTGGTTAGGAAGAGTCAATCAGTTCCAAGACCCTGATGACTTATGGGCAAGCTGATAAAATCCAGATCCCAAGTCTATAAAACTAAGGATCAGATTGTTGATTGAAGGTGATCCTATCAGGGTACTGCCACCATTAAAGGCTGGTGCTTGAGCTCCATCTTTCTCTGTCTCTGGGTCTCTGGGTCTCTGTCTCTGTGTCTCTGTCTCTCTCTGTCTGTCTCTCTATCTGTCTGTCTCTCTCTCTCTCTCTGTCTCTGTCTCTCTGTCTCTGTCTCTCTCTCTCTCTCTCTCTCT
>NW_025354856.1:0-3711 GCF_016433145.1 Gracilinanus agilis | reverse complement strand
TCCCTCTCTCTCCATCCTTCCTTCCCCTCTTGGTGTCCTGCCCCTCTCAGCCCTGTCTACCCCTCCCCATCCCTATTCTCCATCAGCCTCCACCCTCTCCCCCACCCCTCCCTTCTTCAAGGGCTTTGAAGTCTTGACAGTCATACTGGCTGCCAAAGAGTCCCCACCCATCCTCCTAGAGGAAGAAACCAGATTCAGAGTGAGCGTGGGACTCATGGTCACTAAGAATGAACAGAGCCCAGCTCCACCAGCAGCCTAGAATGATGTTTAAAGTCCTAGACCTGTACTCAAGAAGAACTGGGTTTAAATCCTACCTCTTACACTCCATCTATGTGATCATGGGCAAATCACTTAACTTTCCTGTGCCTCACTTTCCCCATCTGTAAAATAAGTGACTTGATCAAAATGGCCTTTGAAATGTCTTTTTTTTTTTTTTTTAAATAAACACTTACCTTCCATCTTGGAATCAATACTGTGTATTGCTTCCAAGCAGAAGAGTGGTAAGGGCTAGACAGTGAAGGTTAAGTGACTTGCCCAGGGTCACACAGCTAGGGAGTAAGTGTCTGAGGCCGGATTTGAAATCTCTAAGGATCAAATGAGGTCAATTTGCAAAGCTGGATACCTAGAAGGCACTTAACCAATGTTGCTCCCTTCCTCTATAGAGGTACTTAGATGATTTAACTTCCCCTGGCCTTGGTTTCTTCATCTGTAAAATGGGGAAGTTGAACTAGATGCCTTCTGAGGTCCCTTTCAACAAGTCTTGGTTCTTGACACATCCTCAATACTGGAGACTCTGCTTAACCCAGCTCTACAAATGAACCTGGAGGATGCTGTCCTTCCTAACGGGTTTTCTAGCTCCCAACACTATGCCTCCTGCTGCCACTACCTAAAAGGAGGGGGGTGGGCTAAGAGTTAAGAGGAATCTTCCAGTGGAAGTCGGAGGGCCAAGGATAATCCTAGAGCCTTGGAGCTGGAAATGCTCCTAAAGTTCTCTAAATCCTGGGGTTCCCAATCTTTTTGAGTATGAGGTTCCTTTTTAAGGTTTAAAAAAAATACTTGCCAAATACCCAAAGGATAGCAGGTATCCACTAGGACCCACTGATCAGGTCTACCATTCTCAGAATCGCAAATGAACAGCATCTTGGAGTTGGAAGGGAACTCAGTACCCATCTAGTCCAATCAGTCCATGAACAGGAATCTCCCCAACAACATCCCTAACAAATGGTCCTCCTTTGCTCAGAGACTTCCAATAAGAGAAGAGGCAGCACCTCACACAGCAGCCTATTCTGCTTTTGAAAATTCTAATTTTTTCTATTTAAAGAATTTTTCTATTGAATATTTTTCTATTAAAAGTTTTTGCCCAACCTAGAGTCAGTTTCTTTTCTTCTTTTCTTAAAACGCTTACCTTCTGTCTTAGAATTAATACTAAGGTTTGTTTCAAGGCAGAAGAACAGTAAGGGTTAGGTAACAGGGGTTAAGTGACTTGCCCAGGGTCACCCAGCTAGGAAGTATCAAAGAAGATTTGAACCCAGCACCTCCACATCTCTAGGCTTGGCTCTCAATCCACTGAGCCACCTAGCTGACCCTGTCAGTTTTGTTTTGTTTTATTTCGTAGATTAAAGCTGGAAGCGCCCTCCAAGGCCACTGAGTCAAACCCCCTCATTTCACAAATGAGGAAACAGAACTGAGCAGGTTGAATGACTTACTTTCCTAGCACCCCCCAGGAAGAGCTAGACTAGGCAGGATTGGAACTCAGACTCCAAACCCAGCTCCCTTTCTACCGCACCATGCTGACTATATTTGTTGTTGTGGATGGCTACTAGGTTTAGGATAGAAAAACTGAAAAGAAAAAGCAAAGATGTGTTCCATCCCACTGGGCCTCTGTCTGCAAGTCCTCCGACTCCCTGCTCTGTCCCTTTGGGGCTTCAGCTCCTCCTTTCTACTTGCTCCCATCTCCCAAGTGGGGACTGAGATGATGGGCCAGGGGAGGGAGGGAGGATGGGGTTGCCGTGTCAGAGGCTTCCTGCCAGCCCTTTCTGCCCACATCCCCGAGAGAAGTCATGTTCCCTCTGTCAGCCTCAGCCCGAACCTGGCAAACCTTCCTCGAAGCTGAGGCAGAGCTGGGCAAGATGGCCTTGACCTGGCTGGAGGGCTCTGAACACTGATGGCAAAAATTATGATTATTAAGAACCTTCAGAGGAACCTCCTTTTGGGGGAAGCCTTTGGGTTTATAGAGTCCTTTCCTCCCAACAGCTTCAGGAGTTAGGGAGTTCGATTATCCCCATTCTGCAGGTGGGAAAACTGAGGCTTGGGGAGGTCTCAGTGACTTGCTCGAGTCACACAACAGTACGGATTTTGCAACGCTAGGTCTTTCCATCATCACCTACTGACTTTCCTTGTCTTGGCTGCCATCTTGACGCAGACTGGGATCTCAGGCTTTGGTGTGTCCAGTCCTATGATTTAACCATCCTGTCTATTGACCACAACTGGTGATTTTCTGTAACTCGCCCTCTTGGGCCCACAGCAGTTAAGAGAGCTGCCCCCACATCAAAGGCTTTTAATAAGCAGAAATGGGATTGGAACTCAGATCCTCCAAATCTAAATTCCGTGTTGTCTCTGCTACATCGTTCTGTTTCCTGTTTTTCCCAATTAGACTTCCTTTCCAATGGTGTTCCCACAACATCTCTGGGGCTTTGTTAACACCTCGCTCTAAACTAAAAGCTGACACCTGGCTCTCTAGCTCTAAAACTTTCTCCATAATAAAAGGGGAAGAGTTAAAAGAGGAAAGAAAATATCGCAACCCACCCCCCAATTTGGCTCAAAGTCAACTACATTCCAGGACTCCCCTAAGAGTAGAAAGCTGGGCATCTGGCCATTTGAGAGATGCCTGAACTAGTAGGCCAAGGGAGCACCACCTACTACACAGATGTGTTCACCCACCTACGGGGCACCCTGCCCTTTTCCTGGGACAGTGCCCAAGCCAGGGCCTCCAAGGGCCCCAGGACCAATGTGGGTTTGAGCCTGGTAGGGGTAATTATCATGTAAATGAATGATTGTAGTTACTCTCACATGGTAATCATAATTATTGAGTGCTGAAGAGCCCAGAGAAAAAGAGCCATTGAGAAAGATACCTCCAGGCTGGGCCTGTGACCTCACAAGGAAAGGGGGCACCCCGCCTTCCTGGGCTCTGATACAGCACAAGAAGGAAAGGCAGATTGGATTGGGAGACTTCGACCAAATCACTGAACCTGTTCTGAATCTCGCCTGATTGTTTGTTTTTAATCCTTTGGTTCAGTCTATCATCTCCCAACTGTGTTCCTTTATCTCTTTTCCCTTTCACAGCCAAACTGGAGGGGAAAAGCCATCTACACTCATTTCCTCCACTTCCTCACACATTTCTCAACCCTTTACAACCCGACTTCCGACCTCACTCAACCAAACTGCTCTCTCCAAGGTCACCAATGATCTTTTAATTGTCCAATCCAATGACCTTTTCTCTGTCTTCATCTGCCTTGACTTTATAACCTCTGAAACTGTCAGTCCTCTTCCTGGATACTCTCTCTTCTCTGTTTTCCAGATACAGTCAACTAAGTTTCCTCCTCCCCCATCTCAGTCTCCTTCATAAGATTATTATCTGTTTCTGCCTCCCCAGGGCGTTCTTTCTGTCTCTCCATCCTTCCCCCTCTCCTCTCCCCTCCCCTCCCCTCCCCT
>NW_025354855.1:0-1988 GCF_016433145.1 Gracilinanus agilis | reverse complement strand
TCTCTCTCTCTCTCTCTCTCTCTCTCTCTCTCTCTCTCTCTCTCTCTCTCTCTCTGAGTTGGGTCCCATTAGATCATGGGGGACTGAACTGGCACAGCCCCCCCACCCCCGGCTCTTTGTTGAGGGTGGCCTTTTCTGACAAAGTTTTGTTTCTATCTCAATTCAAAAGAGCCCAACAAACATTTATTAAACTTTTACTGTGTGCAGAATACTGTGCTGGATGCTTGAGGAGACCTGAGGTTTGGACAGAACCAAGTGCCTGCATCCAAGCAACTTTCATCTTAATATAGAGATATATTATACAGATGGAGTATTGAGGTGGTGCTGGGCTGGAGTCAGGAAGATTCATCTTCATGAATTCAAATCTTGTCTCAGACTGTTTGACTCTGGGCAAGTCATTAAACATTGTTTGCCTCAGTTTCCTTATCTACAAAATGAGCTGGAGAAGGAAATTTCAAACCACCATAGTATCATTGCTAAGAAAACCCCAAATGGGGACATGAAGAGTCAGACATGACTGAAAAGCTATTCAACAGCAGCCACCACCTCCTCTCCATTTTAGGGATTGCTAGTAAAAAACTACTGCCATTTAGAACCCAATCACGTTGCTGAGCAAAGGGCCAGAAGGCATGCCCTGCTTGAGTGTGGATACATAGCACGTGAATGTATCTTCTCCCTATATTAGATTATAAGTTCTTTGAAGCCAGAGACAATGGCTTACTCTGTCTAAACTTTCTATGTCCCCCAGCACCTTTCACAATGCTCTGTCCAAAGTGCTAGTTTCTTGAGTGCTGGTTACTTCTATTATTTGGGGAGCCCAAGGAGTGTTGAGGTGTCTCCTGCCTACAAATGGAGTGAGGCTGAGGGGTGTAGCACTAGCCTGAGAATGTGGAGACCCTCCTAATCCCATCCTTTTACCTACCAGCAATGTCAGCCAACCACCCTTGCTCATCTCTCCCTCCATCTAGAACCAGAAAACCTGTGGTGCCTCTGGGGTTCACTGCCTCTTACCTGTGGTTCCCTAAGAAGACCTTGACCTGTGGCTACAGGTGGCAATGACTTCATCACTGCAGGCTGAAGAGGGAGGGAATAATTCCCAGCCAGGCTCTCAGATGCCAGACAAAGCCAGGCATCCAGAATAACCCTCTGAATGAGCCCAGATGAATACAGGGAAATTGGAGCTGCCCTACAATGCTGGCCAGACTCCCACCCAATGGCTCAAGGGTTTTGGGGCAGACCAGGCAGTAACACATGATATCTTCTCACTGAACTAACCTAGACAGATTTAGGGAGGATTAACATTAGGGTGACAGGGACAATGTTAGTACACCCAGCTCAGGGTGCCACCTCCCTGGTCTATGAAAGGGCAGGTTGGGAAGAGAGGGAGACAATTAAGAACTTGGCCCTGGGGACTTTCTTCAGGCCTTCAGAGTTTGGGCTTCCAGGCCACAAGGAATCACAGATGCTCAGACCTAAGAGGAAATCACCCCAACCAACCTTTACCTGAATGAGACTCCCTGCTACAACATACTGGCCAATAGTCCTTCAGCCTCTGCTTGAAGCATTCTAGTAATGGGGAGCTCACCACTCCCATCCCCTTCTAGCTGAGACATCTTTACTTATATATGGATGGATTCTGTAGAGCAATCTGTACTTCCCGTTTTTGATTAAAGCAGTCCTCAATTCCAAATTCAGTTCTAGTAGTCAACCTAGAACTGGAACCTAGTTCTAGTTGGGAAGCTTAGAGGGCAGTGAAAAACCTGGGAAAAAATTTTTATTCCATTCCCTCCATCTAGAATTTATTAAATGAAGCCAGATTTTGTGCTTTGAACTGCCTTCAAGGAGGTCAGTATGTATTGAGAGGAAAGCAATCATATAGAACTCAGCTAGGCTGGCACATAGCAGGAGTTTAACAACATAGGCTTTTGCCTTTCTCTCTTCCTCTTCCTCTCTCTCTCTCTCTCTCTCTCTCTCTCTCTCTCTCTCTC
>NW_025354854.1:0-5299 GCF_016433145.1 Gracilinanus agilis | reverse complement strand
GACCTTTTAAGGGTAGAAATAGGGGCTCATCTTCACTTCCTTTCTGTTTCATTTCCTTTTTCCCAATTTCACACCATGGAATTCCTCTGACAAAATTGATTCACTTATAGAGCTCCATGGCTTTATTCCAAATAGTATTAAATCAACTCTTTCTATTTTTTTCCCCTGGTTCTTAAAGTTCTCCTCAATATTTAATTCCTTAGGTCTTTTTTCATCTTATTTTTTATCTTTGTTGCTTTATTTTGCCTTTCAGTACAATTTCTTTCATTTTTTAAAATTTTTCTTTAAATAATTGCCTATGAACACAATAAAACTGATTTTATTGCTCTGTGTTTTTAAATAAATTTACATATTTACATTTCTTAGCTTTCTCCTATTTGGCGTATTTTTAAGCAACACTTTGCTCATCTTTGCTTTGCTTTGTTATGTTTTATATCACTAAGGCCTAATATTTCTTTCTTTTCTGAAGCTCCAATGCTTTCATTAAAGATTAGGGCCAACCTTATAGGATATGGTATTTGGGATTGGTTATTAGAATATATTGTTTTATTACCATGTCTGATTTTTCAAGACTGTATATATTTGAATTGACTTTTCTTTATAGTCTTTCTTGGCTACTAGCTGGGAATGTGTTGTTTGTTATAGAAATTGTGAAATTTACCAACTAAGTGTCTTAAAGTTTTAAGTATAGTTTTTCCCCCTCTTAGTGAGGATCTGTGGATACTATTAATATTTTGTGGTCTACATCTGTAGGTGTCTTGTGATAGGTTAGTATTTAGGTATCTCTGAATATATACTTTTAACTTCACCCACTTTCACTTGTTTAGAATTTAAGTATTTTTAAAAGATTATTCCTTTTTATTTCTCTGATGCCAAGTTTTCTTCTATTTCCATATTTTTTGTTATATCATATCTGCCATTATATATTTGAGTCCCTATTTTTTTGAAAGATTCTTCCTTAAATTTTCTAAGATCAGTAGGCTTTTGTCTATTAGAGCTCTGATTTTTGAAAATTTAATTCTTTACAAAGTTATATTTGTCTTTCAAATAACACTAGATTTTTTGTTATTGTTCAAGGACCTCTGTGAATCAATTTGCATGATTATCTAAATAGCAAAACTTTTTTTGATCAGTGTTCTAGTCTCTCTTTGCATTTTATTATCCATTATACCTTCTGGCCTTTAGCCCTTTTAATAAGTTTGTATATACTAGTGAGCTGAGTTCAAGTGGTCTCCCTTAGAGATTTTTCCTTCAGCTTTTCTCATATATTAATATTCTAATATACCTGACTTACTTCTTGCTTTTTTTCCCTTCACCCTTCTACTGATGCACAAATAATCTTGAAATTAAGCACTGCCAAATTTCAATCACTTTAGTTGAGGCAATCTAGAATAAGAGTAAACTCCTGGAGAAGGGTATTAGGCTTAGATCCTTTCCATTCCTTACCACCTTAGGCTCAAATACTCTGAATTGTTAGTATTTTCTATACCTATCTCTTTATTCCAGTTGTCTTTCTTTTCCTTTCTCCGTATTTTATGGGATTTGGGTAGTGGTTATGCTATTTGATCCTGAAGCAAAGCCTCCAAGGATGCTTGCTTTGCTATACATCCATTATGAAATATGAGTTGAGGAATGGGGACACTGATTTGGAACTCTATCACAGTTATGTGATTTCTTTTTTAATGAGACAGGGAGACACTCAGAGACAGAGAGAGAGAGAGAGAGAAAGCATCTATTAAGCTAATACTATGTGAGGTATGGTGCTAAACACTGGGAAAACAAAGGCATCCAATTGAATTCCTGACTTTAAGGAGATTACATTCTTTTTTGTTGTTATTGCATTTATTTATTTTTAAATATAACAATATATAATCTAATATATTCCATATCCCCTTGACATTTCATCAATGTAAATAATTTTATGTGATTAAAAATTATTTGTATAAAGTTGTGTAAGGGCAGTTAGGTGGCTTAGTGGTTAGAGAACCAAGTGTGAAGATGGGAGGTCTTGAGTTCAAATTTATCCTCAGACCCTCCCTAGTTATGTGAGCAAGTCACTTAAACTCAGCTGTCTAACTCTTCCAGTCTTCTCCCTCAGAAACAATACATTCTAAGGCAGAATGTAAGGGTTAAAAAAATAAAGTTGTCAGATTGGATTAGTGCTGCTTTTTTCTAAGGTGTAAGTGTCTACTCTTGCCCATGACAAAAATGAGTTTGATGGAGACTTGCCCAAAGTACACAGCAGGCAAAAGAGAGCCAGGACTTCTCAAAATCTTTTTGTCCCCTCAAGTCTGAAACTCCTTCCATTGTACTGTTAGCAACACTTTTATAATTGGCACTTAAGATAACAAGTTAGAGTTGTAAGAAATTTGGATATCTTCTAATCCAACTTTTTTAATCTTAAATATGAGGAAACTAAGTCCCTAAAAGGTTGAGTAACTCACCTAAGGTCAAAAATGTATTTACTTGCAGAACTAAGAAAAGGAGTAAACGCAGGTCCATTAATCCAAATCCAACTTCTATTAATAGTTCTCAAACCAAAAAAAAATTAAGTGGATGTACGAAAAATAATTACTGATATTCGAATGTCAGAGGCAGGTAAGGATTTTTATGTGGAAAAACTATGTCAGACTTTTGCTTAATGAACAAAGTATAGCATTTAAATTGTTATTCAAATCTTCCTGGTTCTTCTTTGTGATGTGTTTCAATATCTTCCATCAGTTATGTTTGATCTATAAGAAGAGACGTCATTTCTAAATAATTACAAAGAAAAAACATGATGTTGAAACATTTTAAGTATTTAAATAATCTAAATTTAATTTAATTTAAAATAATTTATTGTTCTAAATTAGTTTTTTAAATAATTTTAAATCTATCTAAGAATTCAAAAATCACCTCAAACTAGTGATATAACTTCTAAAGCAATAGCTTTCTTTAATACATGGCCCAGAACAAATCTATAATGACAGAGATAATTATTCCTTTCAGCCTCCATACTTTGGGGACATGTGAGTTTTTACTTTCCAGATCCAGCCTGATTCTGATTGGAGTGACTATTTGTGTTTCTGAACAATAATAAAAATGGTTTATGCTTCACAGAGGAGACCAGAGAATTTATAACTCTCATAAAACACCCAGAACAAAGAAATAATCAAACAAACAAACAAAATACCATTGCCATCTACATGTTTTTCTTCTTCCTTTTCAGCTTTGTCACTTTGAAGAGGAGCCTTCTGTTTAATAGATAAATACATAGAGACTAAGAGGTTCTTAGTCTTCTCCCCTCCTGCTGTTCCACAGCTATGTTTCTATCTGACTCACCCTCTGTTCACAGAGCCACTTTTAACACCTCAGTGCTAAGCAGTGGCATCTCACTGGGGTAGCCAGCCTGATTCTCCTCCCTCCTCCATTTAAAAAAAAGAGAAGAAGAGGAAATGCAGGAAGGGAGGGGAGGATTCTTGTTTGGCTCCACACACAAGGTCTGTTGTCTAGATGCATGGAAGGAGCTCGCATGCTCCCAAAGTATGGAGGCTGAAAGGAATAATTATCTCTGTTATTATAGATTTGGTCTGGGCCATGTATTAAAGATAGCTATTGCTTTAGAAGTTATATCACTAGTTAGAGGTGATTTTTTTTGAATTCTTAGATTTAAAACTATTTTAAAAACTATTTTAGAACAAAATAAATTATTTTAAATTAAATTAAATTTAGATTATTTAAATATTTAAAATGTTTCAACATCATATTTTTTCTTTGTCATTATTTAGAAACTAGATCTCTTCTTATAGATCAAACCAATATGCTGTGAGGACTAAGGAAAGTTCCAAAAGCCAAAAAGGGAGGAAATTTTAGCATAAGAAAGTGAGTTAGGAGGACATGATTTTTTTTTAAGAATTTAGCAGGATGGTCCATGGGAGAAATATTAAACTTGTTTTGCTTGTCCCTGGAGTAGCACTAGGAGCCATGGGTAGAATTTGCAGAGAGGCAGATTTTGCTTCTACAGTAATGAAAAATTTCCTAACAATTAAAGCTGCCTCAGAATGGAATTGGGCAGCCAGATAGCACAGTGAATGCTGGTCTTGGAGTCAGGATGACTCATCTTCCTGAGTCCAATCTGGCCTTAGACTTTTACTAGTTGTGTGACCCTGGGCAAGTCACTTAACTGTGTTTGCCTTAATTTCCTAATTTGTAAAATGAGTGGGGAAAAGAAATGGCAAGCCACTCTGCTGTGTTTACCAAGAAAATCGAAAATGGGGTCATGAAAAATCAGATAAGTCTGAAAAACACCTGAATAACAGCCACAGTGAAGTGGAATGGGCTGCTTTGGGCCATTGCAATCAACCAATAAGCATCTATCAGGTGTTTGCTATAGGCCAGGTATATGCTAGGTCCAGGAATGCAAAGATAAAAATGAAATATTCCATGAATTCAAGGAATTTACATTCTTTGGGAGAAAGAAATAAGAGGATAATATCTCTGTGTATAAATATATGAATTTGGTAGGCCCATGCTGTGGGGATATAAAGATTAAAATTAATATCTAATAACTAAGTATTATATTTTATAAAGTTTATTAATAATAACTAAAGTAAAAAGCTAGAGTAAAAAGGCAGTTAACCAAGCCTCAGTCCCATTAAAAAGAGAGAGGGTGCGGCTTAAAGCAAATTTATGAACAACATGTGGAGACACAAATGTGGGGGTGCAGAGAAAGGGATGCTGGGAAATGAAAAAGAATTCTGGGTGATGGAGTCCAAGGGTTCAAGATTTTCTAACTAATACAGGAATATGACTTTAATTTCTTTGTAAAAGCCTGATAAAGGAAGGAGACACAATTGAGTCAAGGATATTATTTAGGAATCTCTTATGAAAGTTCAGATGAGAAGTAAAATGTCCTGAACTAGAAGAGTGTCCATGTGAGTAGAGTGGATAGATGTGAATGGTATTGTGGAGGCAAAATCAATAATATCCAATGATCACTTGGCTGTGTAGGGCAACAGGGAATATGAAGGGTTTTTGTGAAGTTAATTAACAGAAAGGAGAAAGCACGGGAATTTCCTAATTGGAACCTGGATGATTACTTGTTAGGGATATTGGTTAGGCGTCATTTTATTGTGGTAGGATTTCAATAGATGGTTCCAGTGTTCTCTTCCAACTCTAAAGTTTTGTTATTCTATTCATTATTAGTAATAACACATCTGTTGAATTTGGTTAAGTATATATAAAATATATTTTAGTTTATATAATATAACATTATATATATGCATATATGTATGTATTTATGTATGTATATATATGTATG
>NW_025354853.1:0-6870 GCF_016433145.1 Gracilinanus agilis | reverse complement strand
ATATATATATGTATATATATATTGATTTTAAAAACATTTTTATTATTATTATTTTCCCTCATATGCACAGTATTTGACTTTTATTTTTTTCTCTTATTTTTTGAACTCGAAGCACATGTTACCAGTAATAAAAAGTTTTTTTTTGATTTTGCACTAGGGTAAGTTTAAAATGTCCATTAGCCCTAAAGTCAATGCATACCTTAAAGCTTTAGACTATGGAAACCTACCATTGATTGTTTAAAAATTATAGGACTTTGCTTAATGATTGTATCTGATTCCAGGAGAAAGGTTCTAAATGCATCAGTACTCTGCAGTGCTGCATGTGTGAGTTATTGGAGAAGGAGGAACATTTACTACTAATCTGGTCAGGCACCATGACAGTGGACCTTGTTGCATAGCTAGAAAATCACCCAGAATGCTTTGAGCTTCATAAAATTTAGAATTTGAGAGTAGGAATATTGGAAGGTCTTTGCCACAAATTCTAGTTTTTTTCTTACTAAAAAGGCAATGAAAACATCCTTAATATCTGATGGATCCATGGGACTAAGAGATGAATCATTGACCTCTCTCCAGGCTTGATGGACTGCCAACTGCTGTTTGAATCAACACAACTTTCTCTCTTATCTTCTCTCTATGAAGAACTATGACAAAAAGAAGTTGATGAAGGCCAAGAAATACTTAGTATTTGAGCCAACTTTTTAGAAGAGTACCAGGCTATGGTGACTGTCTAAAGTTTCTTTTCTTTTCTTTTTTTTTTTTTTAAACCTTTACCTTTTGATTTAGAATCAGTACTGATTGGTTTCAAGGCAGAAGAGTGGTAAGGGCTAGGCAATGGGGATTAAGTGACTCGCCCAGGATCACATATATCTAGGAACTATCTGAGGTCAAATTTGAACCCAGAACTTTCCCTTTCTACACCTGATTCTCTATTCACTAAGTCACCTCGATGCTATTACTTAGTAAATTTTTTCTTTTCTATATGATATAATTAAAATACCTTTTCATATGGGATAGTTCTTTGGAACAAGTGAAAGGAAGGGATACAGGAGGAAATTCCAGTAATATAAAAAAAGATATCAATAAAAAATAATTTTAAAGTATTATTTTGTCAGACAGCTAGGTGGTGCAGTAGATAGAGTACTGGACTTGGAATCAGGAAAACTCATCTTTGTGAGTTCAGTACCTGACTTAGACACTAGCTGTGTGACCTGAGTAAGATACTCAACCCTGTTGACCTCAGTTTTCTCATCTGTAAAATGAGCTGGAGAAGGAAAGGGCAAACCATTCCAGGATCTTTGCCATGAAAGCCCCAAAGAGTCTAAAATGACTGAACAACAACTACGAAATAATTTGGTCAATGAATGTCTCATTTTGCCCGAACCTTGGGCTGAGGAAGGCCTGTCTTAGAAATTACCTTAACTATGAGCATCCCTATGAGTCTTCTCCATTTTCCTTTCCACTTATGCTCTGTACATTTGTCTGAGAATACCTCTCAGATTTATTGGGGGAATATTTTGTTACTAATGTTCTGACTTTGCAATTTTAGTAAATGCTTAAAAATATTTTTAATTAAAAATTTATTTAACTAATTTAGAATATTTTCCCATGGTTACATGATTCATGTTCTTTCTATCCCCTTCTCTTTCCCCTCCTCCCATAACCAACAAGCAATTCCACAGGGTTTTGCATGTCATTGATCAAGACCTATTTCCATATTATTAATATTTGCACTAGAGTGATCATCTAGAGCAGTGATTCCCAAAGTGAGCGCTACCTCCCCCTGGTGGGTGCTGCAGCGATCCAGAAGAGGAGCGGTGATGGCCACAGGTGCATTTAACTTTCCTATTAATTGCTATTAAAATTAAAAAAATTAATTTCCAGGGGGCTAAGTAATATTTTTTCTGGAAAGGGGGCGGTAGGCCAAAAAAGTTTGGGAACCACTGGTCTAGAGCCTACATCCCCAATCATATCCCCATCGAACCATGTGGTCAAGGAAATGTTTTTCTTCTGCATTTCTACTCCCAGAGTTTTTTCTCTGGATGTAGATAGACTTCTTTCTCATAAGTTCCTTAGAAGTAAATGCTTTTGCTTTGAACTTGTTGTTTCAACTAGCTGATACATAAGTGAGCAGAAGAGGGTCATGAGCTGATGTTAATATGTTGATTTTGCTAAACTGCTATCTCTCTTTTCCTTTTTTATTCTTTGTTAAATGGCACAGCTTGCCTAGTACGGGAGAAAGGAGGGATCTAGATTTTTATTTTATTTTAAACCCTTACCTTCTGTCTTAGAATCCATACTATGTATTGGTTCCAAGATAGAAGAGCAGTAAAGGCTAGGCAATGGGGGTTAAGTGACTTGCCCAGGGTCACACAGCTAAATGTCTGAGGCCATATTTGAACCCAGGACCTCCAATCTCTAGGCCTGTTTCTCCATCCACTGAGTTACCCAGCTGCCCCTGGAGTCTAATTTCTTAAATGCAGGTACTGTAAAAACAAAAGATATCAGAGCAATTAAAAAAAAACCCAACAGAATAGGGGGCCACATAGAAGGATAATCATAGATTTAGAGCTGGAAGGTTTAGACCTCAGAAGTTATATGGTCCAAATCTCTCATCTTAAATATGAGCAAACTTAGGCTCATAGAGAGTAAGTTTTTTTGCCCATGATCATACAGGTAATAGGGCAGGTGGTTGACACAGTGGATACAGGCCAGACCTGAAGATAGGAAGACTTCTCTTTCTGAGTTCAAATATGGCCTCAGATGCTTACTAACTGAGTGACATTGGGCAAGTCACTTCACCATATTTGTCTCTGTTTCTGTATCTCTAAAATGTGCTGTAGGAGGAAATGATAAAAACTCGACTATCTTTTAATATATGTATTGCTTGTCAATTCCAGGAGTGGGGAGAGAAGAGAGGAGGGAGAGAACATGAATCATGTAAATGATGGAAAACATTTTAAAGTAGAATTTAAAATAATAAAAAAATAAATAAAATTAAAAAACCCTCTACTATCTTTGCCAAGAAAACCCCAAATGAGGTCTGAAATGACTGAATAACATAGGTAATATGTAGCAGAAGTCATGGAACCCAAGTTCCCTGTCTCCAAATCCACTTTATTATATGGTTTGTAGTATAGAGTGTGTATTGAGGACAATTAGAAGTATCTAAGTATGATAATAGCTAGTATTTATACAATATATGTGTGTGTGTACACACACACACACACACACACACACACACACACACACACATGCGCGCTTTTGTCTTGCCACTGGACTTGGATGACTGTGGAAGAAAAAGTGAGGCCAATGACTTTGGGCAACTCTGCCTTACTTAAATCCAATTTATGCTCAAGTCCAAAGACATCAAATTTATGCTCAAGTCCAAAGACATCATACCAGTGATGCCATTTTGGTCCTCTTTGAGTCTGAAGGATGATAATCAATCAACTATATACCAGACTCTGAGTTAAATACTTTGCAAATATGGTCACATTTGTTTCTTATAACATATCTGAGAGGTAGATACCATTATTATACTCATTTTACAGTTGAGCAAACTGAGGCAAACAGTGATTAGGTGCCTTGTCCAGGGTCATAGAACTAGTTGTGTGTCAAATCTGGTCTGAGCCCAAATTTGAACTTAAGTATTCTTGGTTTCAGGTCTATCACTCTATCCACTAAGCCACCTAATTCCCTTAAATTATCCAACTACTTAAACCCTATAATATCTTCCCCATTGCCCTGTTTTCTAAATACACTTATATGAGTTTGATAGTGTGAAAGGAAATTCTTGGTTCTCTTTGTCAATTATGAGTTTACACTTGTATAAAGGGGATCCTTTAATCTCTTTGCCTAGTTGGAGCTAACACTTTGGTTAACTGTAACTTAAGTACTCCTACTTAGTACCTCAATAGATTGTGAAGACAGGATTAACTCTCCTTTGTCTGCCTTTTGATTGAATCAACAAAAGCTTGAACTAAGTAGAGGAGCTCACAAACCACTTAGAGAATTCACACCCTCAGAAACTCTTTCAGCCAGGAGTCTGTGAACCCTTTTGATGAGAATTTACCCCTCCAGGTGAGAAGTGGATCCCATAGACACTGCCCCCGGGCAGTGTCAAGGCAATTTGGAAACTGTGATTGGGGGAACTGTGAAGAGGGAAAAGGACAAGAAGACACCAGAAAAGGCCCTGGATTTCTGGGGCAAGGAGAGCTCCCTTCTCTCTGTATTAAAAACCCTTACCTGGGGGCAGCTGGGTAGCTCAGTGGATTGAGAGTCAGGCCTAGAGACAGGAGGTCCTAGGTTCAAATCCTGCTTCGGACACTTCCCAGCTGTGTGACCCTGGGCAAGGCACTTGACCCCCATTGCCTACCCTTACCGCTCTTCCACCTAGGAACCAATACACAGAAGTTAAGGGTTAAAAAAAAACCCACCACCACCAACAACAAAAAACCCTTACCTTCCATCTTAGAATCAATACTGTGTATACAGTGTGTGTGTGTGTGTGTGTGTGTGTGTGTGTGTCAATTTTATTCAATCTATTCTGTGTGTGTGTGTGTGTGTACACACACACACACACAGAATAGATTGAATAAAATCCAAAGTAGTTAAAATGGTTTAGGAAGGAGGATACTAGGAATTGGGGGATTAGGAAAGCTTCATGCAGCAGGCAGGGATTGTTTGAGCTCTATAAGAGGTGGACTGTGAAGCCAAGTTGAGGAGGGTGTTCAGTGATCATCAATCAATGATGGTGATTGCAAAGGCCATGAAAAAGAATTTCATGTGTGCAAAATGGTTGGATTGCAGATGCCAGAGGAGATGGGCAGACAAGAATATTGACTCTAAGAATATTGTGCTCTAGCCACACATTTATTCTGATAATAAATACTAGATTAGTAAAAGATTAAAAACTTTTTAATCTATGAGATAGCACTTAGTGATACTTTACTTTTGCCTGCATTAGAGCTATGACTTTGATCTTAATTTTCCCTCTCCTATATAATGCCTTATATGACTTTAATTTAAATTTTTCCATTTTAAAGTAAGAAGAATTATACTTCCCCATTCCCACCCACCTGTCATACAAAAGGAAATTAAAAGATATATTCAAATTGCCTAGAGATACACAGATCAAACGTGCAAAAAAGGAATGAATACATGTCATCTTATTATGTGCAATATGCATGGAAAATATATTAAAATGACATGCCTATTTCAAAATGTAAGAGTAAGAAATGAAATGGATTTTCATTATAAAGATATTGAAAACCACTACTATGCCTACAGGGGTTAGCTATTCCACTACCCCCTTCTTTACTAAGGGGCTTCTCTGCTCTAAATCCTGATATGGGTTCGTTCAGACCAGGTTCAAAGACTGAGTGTAGAATCGATTTTGTAACTACTGTTAGAATCTATTGGGAGGGGGTAACTATGTAGCATCATGAATAGAGAGGTAGTCCTGGTGATGGAAGGTCCTGGGTTCAAATGAGACATTTCCTAGCTGTGTGACCCTGGGCAATTCACTTAACCCTAATTGCCTATCCCTTAACACTCTTGTGCCTTAAAATGCATTCTAAGACAGAAGGTAAGAGTTTAACCAAAAACAAAAAAAGAATTTGTTGATACAACTCTTTAGGACATAAAATAGTTTGCAAGAGTGCTAATTAGTCTACATTTCAACTCAATTCTACACTGTATAAACAACTCAGTTTGTAGACTGGTGACACAGCCAGGTCTGGCCAGGGTTCTTGATGGTCCATGTCCTCTCCCAGAATTCTAGAGTAATTGCTGGAGACTCCTTTATCCTTGCTATCATTCAGCTCCAAACAGATGGGACCCAGCCATTCCAGGATTCTCCAGACTACCAGGGTGTCTCCGTGTCTGCACATATCTGTAGATACTCATTCATGTAGGATCAAAAAAGAGCACACAAAAGAGGCAATGCAAGCCAGATTCGGGCTTGCCTAAGCAAAACCTGTGTATGAGACATGTACTAGAGATGCCACATACTCCTGGCCAAATGGAGGCTGGGATGGGACAGAGGGCAAGCTCCCTCTCCCCCTTCATCCTCTGCAGGAAAAGATCTCCAAAGAACCCTGACATGATTCCTACCTGGAAACAAGGAATGCAGTGAACAGAAGGGTGGCTTCCTTTTAAACAGACATATACTGAGTCATCAGCTCTTCTGGCTCTGTCACCAATAAGGGGTCTCTTCATCATCTCAAAATGCAAAATTGCATCACACATGAAAAAGCTGGCCTCAAAGTTCCCACAGAGCTGGAATTAGGAATGGCAGCTCTGAGTACATTTCATAGAATGTCTCCTTTAAACTAATTTAATCTTGGCACACATACATACATACATACATACATACATACATACACATATACATATATACACATACACTCATATATAAAAATATATACACATATATATATATATTATTGATATAAACTTGGCCAAAGGATGGATGGATATATATAATATTATATACATATATATGTGTATGTGTATAATTTATATATACAATAAAATGTGTATGTATGGCTGTCTTTTTGCCACATGAAACATTCATGTATGTATGTATGTATATATACACATATGTCTTCTATACCCATATATACCTTGAGATCTTTAACTCTTAAATAATTTTTCATGAACACATTTTACTTAAAGAGATACTTTGTTCCTTTGAAATAAAATAGAAAATACTGGAACTTCAGAATTACATCATTAGGAAGAAATGTTTTTATGGTCTATACAACATTTAAAATCCATATGATATTTTATTTTCTGTTTCAAAGATTTGGGGGGCACAGTCTTTGTATTTTTTTAAACATTTATTAATATTCATTTTTAACATGGTTA
>NW_025354852.1:0-1034 GCF_016433145.1 Gracilinanus agilis | reverse complement strand
TCTCTCTCTCTCTCTCTCTCTCTCTCTCTCTCTCTCTCTCTCTCTCTTTCACCCCCCCAGGCTGAAGAGTTGTTCTTGGAGTTTGCCCAGAAGGCTTCAGCCTTCAACAACTGGTGTGAGAATGCAGAAGAGGACCTTTCTGAACCTGTACACTGTGTCTCCTTAGAAGAGATCCAACAACTTCAGAAGGACCATGAGGCCTTTCTGGCCTCCCTTCCAGGAGCTCGAGCTGACTTTGACCACTTGGTAGAGCTGGATCAGCAAATTAAGGCTTTGAACATGCCCTCCAGTCCCTATACCTGGTTAACTGTGGAAGTTCTAGAAGGCATCTGGTTGAACCTGCCCAACATCATCAAGGTACAATGAGGGAGTGGAGCAACTAGATAGCTTAGTGGTTTGAGAGCCAGGGTCAGAGATGGGAAATCCTCTGTTCAAATCTGACCTCGAACACTTCCTAGCTGTTTGACCTAGGGCAAATCTATTAACCCCCATTGCCCATCCCTTACCACTCTCCTGCCTTGGAACCAATGTACAGTACTGATTCTAAGACCAAAAGTAAGGATTTTTTTAAAAAGAAAGATACCATGAATCTATTGCTAGGATAAACAAATTATAGTAAAAAGAGCATTAGAATTAGAATCAGAAGAAATGCTCTTGTTCCCTGATATTTATTTCATGTATAACTTTGGGCAAACACTTTTAGGCTTTATACATCTTGGTTCACTTATCTATTAAATGAGGAAGTTGAATTAGATGATCTCTGAGGACCTATTTATTACCTAACCCATCCGTATGTCACAGATAATCAGAGTCATCCATCACTTAGGGCTTTGGATATTTGGGCGCTGACTCGGGGAGATAGCTTGTACATATGCAAGGGGGTTCAGTGACAATTTATGGTTTAAAAATAAAAATGAAATTCATATATATGATATATTATATTATATTATTATGTTCTGTTCTGTTCTGTTCTGTTCTGTTCTGTTCTGTTATGTTATGTTATGTTATGTTATTATATATCATGGAGTGAGAGT
>NW_025354851.1:0-2655 GCF_016433145.1 Gracilinanus agilis | reverse complement strand
TCTTTCTTTTTCTAAAACATTAATTTTCCAAAAATACTCCCTCTTCCAAAAGAATTCTGTCCTTGAGCAAAGAAAAGCAACTGTCCAAAATGAACATCAACATATGCAACATCAATCACTTATAGTTCCTTCTAACCACAAAAAGAGAACATTGTATTTGATTATCTGAAACCAATATTGGTAATTTCATTGAATCTGAGTTCAAACTGACTTTAAGTGTCATTTTCATCTATATTACAGTTTCTCTGTGCAATTTACTTCTGGTTCTTCATTGATTTCTTTGCATCCAGTCAATAAAATTTTTCTTTGACCTCCTATTATGCTTATTTCTTACAATTCAATATTGTATAGCATCAATGTACCAAAATTTGTTCAGCCACACCCTCTGAGTTGACTTACACCTTTTATTTCCCATTTTACCAAGATAAATGATACTTTGGTACTTTGGAATATATGGAAACAGTGTTTTTTATCTTTTTGGTCAACACTTTCATATCAAAATTGAGTAAACTGAGGCTCAGGAAGCTTAAATAACTTACCCAAGGCGGCAGCTGGGTAGCTCAGTGGATTAAGAGCCAGGCTTAGAGACGGGAGGTCCTAGATTCAAATCTGGCCTCAGACACTTCCCAGCTGTGTGACCCTGGGCAAGTCACTTAACCCCATTGTCTACCTTTACCACTCTTCTGCATTGGCCCCAAGACGGAAGGTAAGAGTTTAAAAAAAAATAAAAATAAATAACTTACCCAAGATCAGAGAAGTAAGAAGTAAAGTCAGGATTCAAATTCAGGTCCTTTTATTCCAATTCAAATTATCTTTAAAACCATACAATACTCCCACTGATATTTATTTTCTAGTAGTCTCAGTCTATTTCTATGAGACCTAGAAATTCAAAGGAACTCAGTAAAAAGGTCCCCAAATTAGTTATTTTATTATGTAGAAAAGTATACACCTATGAAACCATTCATTCCCCCTACTGTTAACTACAGTATAAATGGTTGCCTCTCAAACATTGTATCTACTACCTTTAATTCAATTGCCCTAAATGCTAGGAGTGACACAGTGGAAAGAGTATTGAGTGTGGAGTCAGGAAGACTCATCTTATGAACCAAAATGAAAATATTGATGGTATTGCTGCTATAAAATTCAAGAGGCATTAAAATCCAGATATATTTTCATTTGCTTATGGGTGCTAATAGCTTATTTAAGATTAATAAATAGTGAATCTTGACAACAAAAATATAAATGGAATTCTAAGCAATAAATGTGTTAATTGTTTCTTTCTGTTGGACATATCTTCTATCTTGAGTCATTGGCAACATTGAGTCTAAGAGACAATGCTTGAAAGGAGTTGAGAAATTTTATTCTATCTTGGTCCTTTTGCCTTCTAATTAGGTTCTGCTTTTGCCTGAGCAGCATAGATTGAAGGGATTGACTCTTTCAAACATATCTGTCATTAACTATGTGTAATTCTGTTTCATTACAGCAGTGACTTTCCTTATGTATCCAAAAGTTTTCTTATATATAGGATGAATTCCAACCACTTAATACACACATATGAAGGGCGAATATGAAGTATTTATATAACCTGACAAATAGTGGCTTGAGATGCTGATTGGCATACTAGGGTAATAAATGCAACAATTTTTTAAAAGTGAGTGTGTACAAGGATATGTATTTTGTGGAAATATGATTTCCCATCTTCCTGCTATTTAAAATTGTATTCTGTTATTTTCCCATTTCAGACTCATATCCCTCTTTTCTTTGTTAATCATTGTTCCTTGGTTTCTGGTACTGACATTTTTTCTGCTTCTTTTTGTCCCATAGACTTACTGTTTCCTTTCTAAATCCAATCTCATTGTCTTTTCTACCTCCAAGTTTCCATTTCCTTCCATGATCTTTGCAAACTGTTCCTATTTTTTCCACCTTCTGGGCCAATTAAAAGTCCTTTCTTTTCTGGTAAATGAAAAGAAATCATTAAGTTTTCTTTCCTAGGATTTGACATATCTTTAGAAATGATTTCTCCCCCTCATATACTGTAGCTTTTCTGAATAGAAAAAAATAGTTAAAAAGTGCAATTGTTTAAAATAATTTAAGGGGCAAGTAATGCAGTTAACATATATTCTACTCTGCCCTTTTGTCTTAAGAAGTATTTTAAAATTATCTACATACCACTAGACACCTAGTATAAGATAAAGTAGCCTACAGTCATAAATTCTGATATTTCACAATAATAATATTCCATTGTATATAAAAAGTGAAATCCTAACTGTACTTCTCCCTCTTGATTTAGAAATAGATGGCAAACTCAGGCAGGAAAACTGGCTATGAAGTCAGAGAACCTGGGTTCAATCCCATCTCTGCTATTATCTTAGGCAAATTACTTACCCTCTATAGGTCTTAGTTTACTTATTATATAAAATGATCTACTCTCATTCTTGTTCTATGATCCTACAACCTTGGCTGTACTATAACTTCTAAGTTCCTCCCAAGTTTTATGCTGTAGTAGAAATAGGACATGATTTGGAGTCTTGATGGCATAACTTCAGATTGTCATTCTGTTATTACCTTCATGACCACTTGGCATCAGTTTCCTTTTCTTTTTTTTTTTAACATTTATTAATATTCATTTTTAACATGGTTACATGATTCATGCTC
>NW_025354850.1:0-5295 GCF_016433145.1 Gracilinanus agilis | reverse complement strand
ACATGTCAATATACATGAAAAGTATATATATATATATATATATATATATATATATATATCCATGGTGGATTTTTTTCTTTACTGAAACAAATAAATCTTTACTGAAAAAATAAGTTAAAAACTTTACTGAAATAAATCATTATACAAGCAAAAAAAGCTACTAGATATGACAGAGATAAAATGCATATTTTGTTTAATTTTATGAGGGATATTAAAAACTTGCCTGGCATGGCAAATAGAGGGCTCTCCTTGACACGAGGAAGATCTATATTTAAATTGTGCCTCTAACATACACTATAGGACTCTCATCAAGTCTTAATTTACGTTCAATACCAGGCCAATCTCTAAGACCAGAGTGAGCTTATCTGTATTGGTAGTGGGAGTTTCTATAGCTTGGAATTCCCTACATGAATGAAATTAGAGGTAAGTCTCTCTCCTCAAATGAGGCAAAATCTGTGCTTTTATTAATAATAGCACAGAAGAACTTTTTTTTATTTTGAAGATATTTTGCCTATAACATCATATAACATGTCCATAGTATGTGCATGAATGTGATGACGTATTTCTGTTTATTTCCGAAGAGATGCAAAGATTTCTTCCAGTGAGCATATGAGAATTGGTGGCAGTGAAGAGATGGCCTGGATGCAGATCTGTGAGCCTACTGAAAAGGATAAAGGGAAATATACATTTGAGATATTTGATGGCAAAGATAACCATCAAAGGTCACTTGATCTCTCTGGACAAGGTAAAATACTTAAATTACTCAGAGTATAATAATTGCATATTTTGTGGCTTATTTAAGACCAAATGAGGGACAGCCTTGAATTGGAGTTGAAAGATTTGTGTTCAGATCTTGCCTCTAACTTACTACCCGTATGACTACATGCAAATTACCTAACTTTCCTAAACTATACCACAAATTATTCATTCACAAAATCGGGATAATAATATCTATATAATTGATAATTACAAAGATCAAATGGATATTTAAAGTACTTTGTAAACCTTAAAATACAATATACTCATGTGTGCAAATAAAGCAGTATATAATTAAGTTTTGCTTAAACATTTTATCAATCCACCAGGACCTTTGTGTAACCAGAGCATCAATTTGGAATCTTGTGCAGATAAAATTAACTTTATGTAGCTCTTTTGTTCATGTGTTATTTGACAAAAAAGGAAAATCTATTACTTAAAATTTTGGGTATATTTGGAGAGAGACTATGACATTGAAACAGGTCAATAATGGATGAAATATTTCATTCCAGCTTTTGATGAGGCATTTGCCGAATTCCAGCAACTCAAGTAAGATTTGCATATTTTATTAACATTGCACAAGATTAATTCCTCTAACTACCAGTTTCTTCTTCCCCACTCCCAGTCAGATTTACTTTTTGTGACAATACCTATGAACTTCTATGGTTTGAAAGCCTGTAGGATGGAGATAGCAATGGAAAAGTACATCAACGATTTATCATGTTACAGGAAAGAAATCCTATTAAAGAATAAATACATTTAAGAACTTAGACTTTAGAGTTATGGAAATTCAGTTTCAAAATTGGGAATTTTTAAGAGGCTTGTAGTAGTGGCACCATTTCCTCAGGAAAGGGAATAGGGTGCAGTGAATGAGAAATAATTCTATTTTAACAAGTTCTTCAGGATACAGTCTCTAAATCTAAAACAGTGAAAGATAAAGTGTATGAGCCAGCGTGCAGAATAAGAGAATTTGTTGAAGTCTTCATGATTATAAAGCAAGCAATATCCTCTAGTTAGATGTGTGTAGTCTCAAGCTGTATATTTTGCTGAGATCTTCAGTAAAGCAGAAGAATAAGTAGTGGCTCTGGTATTAGGACATCCAAGTTGGAATCCTATTTCTGCCACTTCGCACCTGTGGACAAGTCATTCCAACTCCTTGAGCCCCAGTTTTCTTATCTGCAAAATAGAGATAGTCAGATTTACATTACCTACCCATATCGTAGAGTTTCTGTGAGGATCAGCTGAAATAATATACACAAAGCAGTTTAACTATTACTTGCTACACAAATGTAAGTTTTTATTTTGTTAACCAAATAATCTAGTAATGGAGTTCTTCCACTTTTCACCTGGTGGTTGTTGTATCAGGTAAACAAAACCTTTACTTCAAATTCCCAATTGAGTGGGGAAGAGTAATCAGGAAAGGGATAATTTATTTTTGTCAATGAGTTGACAGTTATAAAAAGTTCAATTCTACATCTTTTAATTATAATTTCATATTTTCATGAAACTCTATAAATAGAAGATTAATTTTCTCTATCAATATACTAACTCCCCACTATCTTTTTCCCCACTTCTCCACACCTTCTTCAGGGCTGCTGCATTTGCAGAGAAAAGTAAGTACATTTTAAATGGCAGCAATGGCTAATTATTAGTCTGTGTTAGCACTGATTAGAGATCAATATTTTAACATATGCATGAATTTGTGTTGAATTTTAAGCATTCCTGCTCATGACATTTGGATAATTGCTCTTTTCATTTCATAGATCGTGGCAAGGTGATTGGTGGGTTACCTGATGTGGTAACTATAATGGAAGGCAAGGTAAGAATGATAATTTTTGTGCAATCAGAGGGAGTTCATCATTTTACCATTCTGAATACATGAAAATGACTTAGAGACCAAAGGCAATCCACCTTTCTTCCTTGTTATTGTATAACAAGGGTACTTCAAAGGCTATGGAATGGTAATTACCATTCCTAGGTATATAGGACTGCTTAGCTCAATATGTTCTGGTGGTTCAGTAGAAATTCCAAGGAACACCATGACAGGAGAGAAAGAAAGAAAGAGGGGAAAAGGGGAAAAGCGAAAGAGAAAGACAGAGAGAAGAAAAGAAGTAAAAAGGGAAGAAATGTAGAGAAAGAGAGGAAGGGTAAAGAAAGGGGAAGGGGAGAGTGAGACATACAGAGATAGAAACTGAGAGACAGAGAGATAAAGATATAGAAAGATGCACAAAGACACAGAGAGGTAGGCAGACAGAAATATATACAAAGACACAGAGAGATACAGAGATAGAGGAGATTGTGAGAATGGAGATGAGATAGAGATAGGATAGGTATTTTGTTTGGGGAAGTCACAGGTATGATTCATAGAATCACAGATAGTTGGGCAAACCTTTTTCAAAGGTAATATTTATGTTTATTTGAATACTGTTCCCAGAGCAAGAGGTTGAATGGTAGAAGTGGGATGTGGGAAGTGATGGTAAAATATGATTAGGAGTCTAGTTAGGAGTCTGTGAACATCTATATATCAGGTTATCACCAGTTAAGATAGTTTGTATCAAAATATCAAATATCAAAATATCAAAAAATAATTTGGTAAACAGAAGTATATTTAACGAACAAACCCCTCTGACATATTTTTCTCTATCTTCTTTCCTTTTCACCCATTCCCTTGAAAAGACTCTAAATTTGACTTGTACTGTATTTGGAAATCCTGACCCAGAAGTTGTTTGGTTCAAGAACGACAAGGACATTGAACTCAACGAACACTTTGTGGTCAAAGTGGAACAATCCAAATATGTCAGCTTATCCATCAAAGGGGTGACCTCCGAAGATTCGGGAAAATACAGCATCAATGTTAAGAACAAATATGGTGGGGAAAAAATAGATGTCACTGTGAGTGTGTACAAACATGGTGAACAGATACCTGACATTTCTCCTCCCCAGGCAGCTAAACCCAAGCTGATACCAGCATCCTCCTCCACTCTGGAGTAATAAGAGAAGCATCTTCCTTAATGTGGAGAAACGTTCGGAAGGCAAAATGCTTTATCTGAGTAGTATATAAATAAGTTGTAGTAGAGTGCTGTGCAGATAGAGAAGTGATTACGGGTTATGCTTTGAAGAGTGTTTCAGCTTGCTTCTGTAGAGACACCTAAAATTCTCTCTTTGGAGGAAATCAACCAAATGACAAAAACAATAGAATAGGAAAAGTTATGTACCTGACTCTGAAAGTCATGTGAGATGATAATTAGCTTTTCATTAGTTTGACTATTGGAAATCAGCATCTAAGAACACCAAGAGCATGTTATTGTTGTGTGGACACCTGCAGTCCATGCTGGTAGTGTTGTTGGTAGCTAGTCTATGGTCTTCAGCATTATGTTTGCCTTTAGAGTCACTGAAAACACGGGTTACCTGGATATACCTTGTTTTTCTTGCTTTGGGCTAATAAAGCTTTAAAAGGCACCTTGTTGTGGGTCTTCCTCTACCAAATCACACCTAACTACTTCTGTTTATTCTCTCTGCTTGTTTAATTATGGCTTATTGTGCAATTTCACAGCTGGTAGCATGCAGACAGTGCACTTACAATCCAGAAAGCAAATGATAGTAAATCACATTTACTGTATAGCACCTACAGATAGTATTTCACCCTTTAGGGGCTGGAATCAGGCAGCTGAAACTGGCACAGGGGTTATCCACAAAAATCATAGTTTTATAAGAAAGCAACAGAGGTTGCTGGGTGGTACAGTGGATAGAACAGTGGGCCTGGATTCAAGAAGACGAGTTCAAATTTAGCCTCAGACACACTTACTAGTTCTGTGACCCTGGGCAAGTCAATTAACCCTATTTCCTCAGTTTCCTTAAAATGAACTGGAGAAGGGCATGGCAAATCACTCTAGTATCTTTGCCAAGAAAACCCTAGATGGGGATGTGAAGAGTCAGACATGACTGAAACAACTGGATGACGACTACAACAGTTATTAATATCATCATAGGCACCAAGGATTAAATATTTTTTGCTATGTTTAAGCTGAGGGGTAAGTGGTTGGAGTATTGATCATACTAATTGCTCATTCTAACGTTCTCTCTTCAAAAGAGGTTCTTAACCTGGGGTTCACAAACCACCAACAAGTCCATGGATAGATTTCAGAGGATATGTGATTTAGTATGAAAAAAAAGGTCTATATTTCAATGAAATTGAATTCCTTTGTAATTTTGTTTTATTTTATTCATTTAAATACATTAGGTGTCACCAGACTGCCAAAGGGATCCATGACATAGAAGTCAAGACAAAAAGCATTAAGTACCTACTATGTGCTAGACACCAAGTTAAGTATTGGGAATATAGACAAAGCCAGAAAATCTTTACTCTCAAGGATTTCAAAGTCTAATGGAAAAAAAAGGTCAAGAACCCCTGTGATCTAAGGCAAACATAGCAACAACTATATACTTTTTCTCCCTCCCTTTCCCTCTCCTTCTCCCTCTCCTTCTCCCTCTCGCTGTCCCTCTCTCCCTGTCTCTCTCCCTCCACCCTCTTCCTCCTTC
>NW_025354849.1:0-5344 GCF_016433145.1 Gracilinanus agilis | reverse complement strand
TATATATACTTTTCATGTATATTGACATGTGTATAGTACCATACATATAAAAAGTTTTGCCAGACCTGCCTGCTGTAAGCCTAATATCTATGTCATCACGGTCAGCTTAACACATATAATACTCTTTAAATACAGTATTGTTGGCAGGTGTTGCAAGTTTATTGTCTTCTTTTTTTCCTAACCTAAAAGAGTACCCATCCTATGGAGGGAGAGATAATGGCTAGAAAAGGATTTAAAAGAAGTATAAATCATCCTTCTATTTCCAGTTTAAGAACAAGATTAGATAACCTTTTAAGTTACAATAAAGGCGTGAAATATTTTATTAACAAGTTTAGCAGTTTTTAGAGTGCAGAGTGGTATGGAGCCAGATGAAAAAATATATTAAAATTTGGTCTCAAAAATAAGCTTACATATTACAAAATGTTCTCAAGGTTAGGGTCTAAATGAACTACCCACACATACTTTTGAATTCTTTATGGGTGACTAGTTTGTTTTACAATATCTAGGTGGACCTGAAGGCTAATCTGTGTCTATTTTACCATTTTGCTTGAAATTAGAGCAATAAGGCACTGTCTCTATATAATATATTGAGGTTGAAGTAATTCTTTAAGTTTTATAAGGTGTTTCCTCATGAAAATCCTGTTATGATTCATGTTTTATCAACATTTTATAGATGTGAAAATTGAGAATCAGTGAGGTTTATTGGCTTCCCCAGGGTAACAAAGGTTGAGAATGTCAATGCTAGATTTTTAACCTAATTTGTTTGTTTTTAAGTCTAAGGTCCACAACAACAAAAATTGATGTTCCCATTAATTTGCAAGATACCATTCATGGAATACTCTGGAATACAAAAGTAGATGTGATGCACAATTCATGATTTTTTAAGAATTTGTGATTTAATAGAATGATCTAGTATATTCCTTGCTAGAAATGGTGGTTGTCTCCTCCTTAGCTGAACATCCTCTAGTGAAAAATAGAAAATAGAAATGGAATATTCTATACCACCTGTGATCTCTTTTTTTTCCTATCTTCTTTCTTGCATCAGTAAACGATTAAGCTGACATTTGCAAGCATTGCTGCAGTTGTCCAAATCTATTACATTAACCACACGTGCTTTTTCCAAGTTATCATTTATTCACTCAGAAAACATTTATTAAAAGCCCATTTTCTCCCAGGAGTTACTAGGAATTAGAAAATGTGTGGTATAGTGCTTAGAGAGATAGACTCAGAAAGACCTGGGTTTGAATCTCACTCCATATGTGCATTATGTATATCTGGACAAATAGCTTAATCTCTCTAAGCCTTTTTCCTCATCTATAAAATGAGGATTTGGACTCAATGACCCTTGATATCTTACCAGCTCTAACACTAAATCCTATAAATTCAACAAATATTCATTAAGTACCCATTATATCAAGAACTGAGTTAGGCTTTTGCTTACAAAGACAAAAATGAAATAGTTTTAGCTTTCTACTTCAGAAAACAATATGTAACAAATAATTAACTGTAAAATATATACAAAGTAAATACAAAGCAATTTCCCATTTCCAATAGCTCTTATAGCAGGCAGCAAGGTGACTCAGTGAATAGATACGGGGCCTTGAGTCAGAAAGACCTGAGTTGAAATCCACCTCAGACTTGGGCACATCACTTAACCTCTGTTTGTCTTAATTTGTTGGAAAGGGAAATGGCAAAAATATGACAGTATCTTTGCCTAGAAAACCCCTGGACAGTGTTGGCATGCTAAGATCCATAAGATCACAGAGAGTCGGACACAATTGAACAACTGTATATGTAGGGAGGATGTCATAGGGAAGTGATGTGAGGTGAGGTAAGAGAATGTCTACTGCGCTCTAAAAGAATGAGATATCCTTAAGATAACCTACTTGTCTCATATGCAAAGAGTAAATCAGATTTAATAGCACATTTTCCCATTCACAGTTTTCAAGACTTCTTAGAGGATTAATTTTACAAAAAAGAATTCAATATGCACCTGCTTTGCCAATTCATCCCAGTTTGGCACAAAGAAGCTAAGATGCAGACAGCATAAAATGTAGACCCAAACAAAAGAAATTTGTGATTTGGTTAGGAAAATTTATCTCCTTTTCTTATTTGCTCTTGGAGATTTATTAGCCTTAGTTTTATGAAGAATTTAGTTGTGATTCAGGGCATGTTATTGAAAAGTGTTTATTTACTAAGGTATCATTTGTGCCCTAAAGGAGAAATTCAACAAGTGTATTTGTTGTCTCCCCAACCCAGACAAGAGGTTTTCTATTTCTGATAATAATTACGCTGGGTTTACTTTTCTCCCAAACCTTTGCCCAAGCTAATGATAATCAAAGTCAATTAACATTTCTGGTTCCAAAAATTCACATATATATTTATAGAAGTTTATGTATATATACATGTGTACACACATAGGCATATGTACACCTACATATGCATATGTGAATAGACAATAAAATATGTGTGCATCATATTCTGTGCTTGTGTGTATATTTTTATATGCGTATATGGCATGATTAATTCCGCTTCCAACGCAGACCCAAGCATTTTGATGAGGCAAGGATTTCAGTGTTAGCTGCCCAAAATTTCATAAGGGTCTCAGCCCGGCCTGCCCCAGCTAACTAGATCGTGTGATAGAAATGATGTTACTTTCCCTTCTGTGCAATGCTTGGATATTGCTCTGGGAGTTGTAATGTGGTCCCTGCTCTGCTGGAGAAGGAGATGATTTCCATCATGTCTGGGGATTTGCATCCTATTCTACACACTGAGCCGGAGACAGTATGAAATACAAAGATTGCCTTAGCCCCCTGTGTTCAAGGTAAGGCTGGTCAGACTTTCATTTAAAAGAAGAACCAATTACTTTGGTCTGTTTTATTTCATTGCCTCTCTCTGAGAGGTTCTCGGGTTGTAAGGTTCTCTTGCTTATCTCACTTACTTTGAATAGATCTTAGTCCCAGAGCCAATCTATATCCCCAAACCTGCTCTGCTATCTGCACCTACAGATTTTTTTAAGTTCATACATCTGTTCTTTTTGTGAGTGCCTAATATTCTAGAACTCTCTCAGTAGGGAATGCATAAGGGTGGGGGAAAACTGACTTGAAACTTTCAGCTGGTGTACACAGAATCATGGGGGAAAAGTTAATAGAGTTTCTATTTTATCAGTCATATCTGGCATAGCTTTGTTTGAAAGGTGAAACTCATTTGACCCCCAAATTCACCTAACAAATGCTTTTGGGAGAGCTCATAAGTCAAGTCTTTGAGGCACTTGTGTTCAATTTAACTTGTATCCTTTCCCAATAGGATTTCATCTACTCACAGAATTAACAAATTGCAAGTATTGAAAAATTCCTTTTTCTGTGCAACTCTGTTGCCTATGAAGGAAAAATGTTATTCTAAATGGATATGTATTAATATAGCAAAACATGACTGTGTTGGGAATAAATGTACACATGAGGTCATTTGATCTGAGACTAACAACAATAGTATTTATATAGAACTTTCAGTTTTTCAAAGTACTTTATAAGCATTCTCTCATGTGATCCTCACAACGAACCTGGTATTATTATTATTCTCATTTTATGGAAGAAAAACTGAGGCAGGCAGAGGTTAATAAACTCTCCTCTGACATAGATTCTCAAAGGCCAAGTTTGAACTCCAGTCTTCCAACATTCTTTCTCCTGTGCCACTTATTTGGCTTCAGGGATTCACTCCAGCCAATAATATGACTGGAGAAAACTGAATTGTTTACTATCAAAAGATCTTCTATGGCAAATACATCTCCAAACTATCTTTTGGCTATCTCTGCTGCCTGAATATTTGGAGTGTAGGTAGGAAAAAACAGCTACCTTGATTGCCCACAAAAAAGGTTCAGAGCATTAAGATGACTTGCCTGATGTCAAACAATTTTAACCCCCTCTAATCTTACTATTCTTCCTCACTTTACCATACT
Organism: Gracilinanus agilis; assembly: GCF_016433145.1. Taxonomy (NCBI): domain Eukaryota; kingdom Metazoa; phylum Chordata; class Mammalia; order Didelphimorphia; family Didelphidae; genus Gracilinanus; species Gracilinanus agilis. Next base: position 1,389 of record NW_025354849.1, on the reverse strand, counting down.
AACTCTAAATAGGTCCAATTTCTTTGATTCTTACCTGTCAAGTTAGAAATGTCACCTCTCAAACCCAGGATGAAATTAGTTGCAAAAAGTACACAATTCCAAAAATTACATGACAGTCCTCAGATACAGGTTGGAAATGTCTGACCTAGCACCAGCACAGTAGAAATAAATCTGAAAATCCTCAGAAACTAATGCCAAGACAAATATAATTTAAAGGGTGTTACTGTTTTAAGTGGATGTGAGTGTTAATAGGCATGGGATCATGAAGAGCTCAGAACTTATCCTTTGATGGATCTCAAGGATAGTCAAGTTTTTGCAAGGACGATGTTTAATGTTTGCTTCCATGTCTCAAGAGGGATATAGAGAAACTATATCAGAGGGGATGATGTAACAAATTGTTCTCAGAGAAGGCACCTCAAAATGCCTCAGCTCTAGAAGTCTACAAAAATGTAACTGATTGATGAAGAAATCAAGGTTATATATAATCATACAAAAAATGTTCTACATCTCTCTTGATTAGAGAAATGCAATTTAAAACAACCCTGAGGTGCAAACTCATATCAGGTTGGCTAATATGACAGAAAAAGAAAATAATAAATGCTGGAGGGGATGTTGCAAAATTCAGACATTAATGTACTGCCAATGTTGGGAACTGATCCAACCTTTCCAGAGAGTGATTTGGAACCATGCCCAAAAAGCTTTAAAACTGTGCAAACCCTTTGACCTGGCCACACCACTACTAGATCTTTATCACAATGAGATTTTTTAGAAGGAGAAAGGACCTATAGGTCAAAAATACTTGTAGCAGCTCTTTTTGTGGTGGCAAAGAATTAGAACCTGAGGCCATGTCCATCAATAGGGGAATGGCTAAACAAGTTGTGGTTTATGATTATAATGGAGTGCTACTACTGTGCTATAAGAAATGATGAGAAGGATGATTCAGAAAAAGCCTAGAATGACCTCTAGGAACTGATATGCAGTTGAGCAGCTCGAGGAGAACATCATACACAGTAACAGCAATGTTCTATGATGAACATTTATGAATGGCTTGGCTATTCCTCACAGTACCATGATATAGGAGAATCCTCAGGGATTCATGATGAAAAAATGCCATCTGCCTCCAAGGAAGGAACCGATAGAGTCTGAACGCAGAATGAGACATACTATATTTCACTTTATTTCTTCACTTTTCTTTTATCTGCTTGAGTTTTTTTTCATAAAAGGACTAATATGAAAAGATGTTTTATGCTTACACATGTAAAATCTACATTACATTGCTTGCTGTCTTGGGAAGGGGGGAGGGATGTAAGAAGAAAAGATGAGAATTTGACTCAAACTTGAAAATGAAATTTTAAAATTATTTTTTCATATAATTAAAAATATATATAT
>NW_025354848.1:0-3718 GCF_016433145.1 Gracilinanus agilis | reverse complement strand
CTCTCTCTCTCTCTCTCTCTCTCTCTCTCTCTCTCTCTCTCTCCTTCTTCCTTTAAGTCCCTAACAGTTTTCTTTCTGACTTACAGAGGTGATCAATTCCAAAGCCCCTTATACCAACAGTTGCCAGAGGGTGGTTCCCAGAGAAGGACATCAGCAAGGGTTACAGACGAAAATACTTTCCCAGCCTCTGCTTCAGCTATGCTTAAGTCTCTTGATCCTAAAGGACCTGGGTCTGGGAATGATTTCATGATTTAGTTTTACTTTATGGGGAAAAAAACAAGGACTAAATTTAGAATCTAGACTTCAACAAATTCCCCAGGGAGTCCTTGCCCTTTACATAAAAATTGAGAGAAATATCTCTCCTAGTGGGAGAAACATACCCATGGGGAGGGGAGAAGAGGAATTGGATCCCACATCATTCTTCCTAAGGAGCTATCTGATGCATCAAGAGTCATGAAACCAATAAAACTCTCTCAGGCTCTGTCTTCTTCTGTTTAAGTACCTACTATACACTTTAAGGTACAAAGTCATTAGCATAATGCTTAAAGCTCTATACAATCTAGCCCTAACCTTTCATTCAAATCTTATCTCTATTGTTTCCCACAAAGGTGCTTTCCTGTAGAACTGTCCCCAAAGTAGGTGCTAAACTTATCTACCTGGTCCTTTGATCAATATTTCCTTCCAAACCAGGAATGGTCATGTACTTTCCTATCTGATTGCCCAAATCCTGGCCATTTTCAATATCCTAATCAAATCCTAATTCCTTTCTGAAACCTCCCCTTGATCAGTGACTAAATATAAGAACAATAGGGCCAGACTCTATCTCTTGTAGCCACTCTGAATCTTGGGCTTGGAACTTATGTCCATTTTTCCCCCACAAAGGAGAAATCTCAGGAAAATACCAAGCAGCTTTACAAAAAGAAAGGAGGGTACCTTGAGAGAACACCCTCCCATTTCTGCCAAGGGAAAGCGTACTCCAAATACCCTAGGAAAGATAGGGGTGCACCTTCTCTTTGAAGGCCTCCCAAGGCATAATAGCTTTCCCCATGTGTAACCTACAACCGATCCTTTTGTTTCAACTTACTTCTTTCCACATCATCACAGGATATGGGAAATGGATATCCTTCTTTCCCTATGTTTAGGGTCTCTCTTTAGGAAGCTTGCTCCTCTACAAAGGTCTACCCTCTCTGACTTGTTCACAGAATTTCCCATGATACCTTTCTGTACAATAAGCTGCTGACTTTCCCCCCCTCCTTCTTGCTTCTTATTTCTCTTTCTTGAATGTCTACTATGTCACCAACTGATATGGTCTAGTGAGAGGCAGTCTGTGAAACATTAGAAGAAAAAAAAGAACTGTAAAAACTACCAGAAATTAAAGAATGTCAAAACACCTAGATGAGGAATTTCTTCTTTCCACATGCCATGAATGAATCTCCTAGGTTAATTTGGAGTTCAAGTAACTAAGTTCTTGAACCTCTATGGGACACCTGAATTTGCATTTATGAAGACTGGGCACTGCCATAAGATCTTTCTTTATAGTACCATTTCGTATTATGCATTAGTAGCATTGAATTAATGTTGATGATAACAGAGATGTAAAGAGATGACACTAAAAGGAAGATTCATGCAGAGTAATGTTGATTTTAGCTGTTCTTTAGATCATCATTTCCCATGGGTCCCACTCTGGGAGAAATACGAATGATGAAGATGGGAACACAATACAGTAAATAGTTCAGACTCTACCACTATACCTTGGAATTTGTGATTGCAGTGGAAAATGGCTAAAATAATATTTCAGAGAATAAATTGCTTTTAAATACCCTGGAGTGTGGTTCTTTTTAAAGGGTCTTATTTGCATACCAATAATTTATAAGTGGATTACAGATAATTCTTATCTAGTCATTAAAGTGGGCCCCCTATTGATCTAACCATTCTGGAAAGCAAGTTGAAATTATGCTTTAAAAAAAGTGTGAAAATATCCATGTCCTCTGACCAAGCAATATATTGCTAGGCATAAACTCCAAAGAGATTAAAGACAGAAAAAAGAGTCTCTTATACACCAAAATATTCATAATAATACTTTTTGTAGTAGCAAAGAACTAGAAACAGGCCAGATGGCCTTTGATTGGGGAATGGCTTAACAAGCTATGGTATGTGAATGTAACAGAATTTTACTGTGTTCTAAGAAAGAATAAACATGAAGAATTCAGAGATGCATGGAAAAGTACATAGAAATGACTACAGAGTGAACTAGCAGAACCTGTAAAACAATATTCATAATGACAACCACAATGTAAATGGAAAGAACAAAAGACAAAGTAAAAGATATTAATAATTTATTTTAAAGTGAGCTCCCTCATGATGAATGATTTGATTTCAATTTTTTAAAAATAAAACTTCATTTCACTTAAAATTCTCTATAATTTATATGTTTCATGAATTCACAAAGACCTCTTGTTCCTGACTCAAGCTTGAATTAGAAGGTATAATCAGGCTGCTTTAGCTTCTATTTCAGCTCCACCTAGGAGTCCATCACTGCAGGATCTCAAAGTTCCTATTTGCCTATTTTCTGTCTTTATCTATTGGTACAGAGATAGGTAGGCATACAGGGTTATTGCTGAGAAAGGGTCAAAGATCCCAGGAGGAAAGCTCATCAAGCCACAGCAGCTGGGGGTCAATACCATGGAGGGGCTTTGTACAAACTCAACAACTCACAGTGACAGCTGAACCCAAGAGACAGGCATCATTAGCATCAGCAGTCTCACTCACTCTGAAGCCAAGACCCAGCCAGTCTCAAAGATTGTGAGAGTCCCAGGAAGAGCGTGAGGGCTCAATCTAACCCTTCTCTTATCAAAGAAAGGCAACTTAGGTACTGACATGTTGAATGGCTTAGAATGGGAACCTTTTTTTTAGGGAAGGCTTAGGCTAAGGCACTCAGTCAATACCTTCCCTTTGTTAATTATTTCCTATATAACCTGTACATAGCTTGTTTGTGCATCTTTGTTTACATGTTGTCTCCTCCAGTAGATTGTAAGCTTCTGGAGGGTAATGGCTGTCTTTTTCCTTTCTTTATATCCCCATCACTTAGCACAGTGCCTGGCATATAGCAGGTTTATTGTTTATTGCCAGACAATGAATGTTTAATAAATCATTGCCTGGCGAGTTCAGAGGATAAGTACCTTCACCCATGGACACCCAGATGTGTCACAAAGAGGATTAGAAGCCATCTTTCTGGTTCCAAAAGTAATCCTCTGCCCATTGTACCAAGGCTTTCTTTGTGCAACTAAAAGCTACACAACCAAACATTACACAACCTCACAAAATGAGAATGTGCTAACTCATGCATTACTACAACTGGGGAGGTGGGGAGGCAAAGAGATAAAGTGAAAAATACAGTGAAAGAGACAAAGATGTAAGCTGAGAGAAGCCTGGGATATATGAGAGGAAGAATTGGGAAAGAGAAGAAGGGATAGAAGGACAAAGAAAAACAAAAAATAGAATATACAAGCAATGAAAAGATAGAAAATAGGAGGGAAAGGAAGACTGAGAAACAGACCTGGGAAACATGGGAGATATTGAAAGGAAAAGGAGAAAGTGAGGAGGAAGAGAAGGTAAGTAGGTGAGGGATAAGTGAGGAGAGAGGGAGGAAGGTCAAAAAGGAGAAGACATGGAGGGGAAAAGGAGAGGAGAAAAAGGGAAGGGAAGGGAAGGGAAGGGA
>NW_025354847.1:0-1752 GCF_016433145.1 Gracilinanus agilis | reverse complement strand
CAGCCCCCAGTCCTCTACGTTGACACCTGGCTGCTCTTTACGGGTCTTTTCTTTTTTTGCCCCCTTTTTAGGCTGTCTTTGCGAGTTTCGTTAGAAGGAACTTAGGAACCTGAGCTGGGTTTTCAGATAGGTGATTTTTGCAAGTCAACCATTTATTTCTATACTATGGGCCAGGTAGGCAACTGGGCACCTAAGCACAGGGAAAAGAATCTGAGTCCAGAGCCTGATGGGCCACCTACTAGAGGAGTCCCTCAGAATTGTGAAACAGATTGGTCCTCAGGCAGCTGGGTCAATCTTTTCAGGAGACCAGGCTTTCCATCTCGTGGCTGAACCTTCCAAAGTCGGAGCTGCAAAGACTCACGCACTGAAATATATCTACCCCCTCGAAATTATTAAAAAAAAAAAAAAAGCACAGAGGAAAGCCCCCTCAAACAGTGATCCGTGGAGAAATGTCTTTATGGAGGGTAAACAGGAGTCTGAGGGGCAGAATTGTGCCAGGCATTAGTCAAAAGACCATGGATTCCAATTATGGCTTTGACACTCCCATTTTGGGCAAGTCACTTAACCATGTTTGTATCTTACCCTTTTCTCAACTGTTGAAATGGTGGAGTTGGACAGATGACTTCAAACTTCCCTTCTATTTTTAAATCTATGATTTCCCATCCAGCAGGTAAGTAGCTCTCTGGGTAGAGTGCTGGAATCTGTCAAGAAGATTTGAGTTCAAATCCTACTCTAGACCCTTAAGCTCCCATTTCTAAAATGAGAGGATTGTACTAGTTAGCTTCAAAAGTCTGTCTTTCCCTGCTCTAAGACCTTCTCTTTGTTTGACATCTATATTCGGCACAAATCCACAGAAGTATGTCAAACACAAAAAGCTGCCTCTCAGTTTTTCCTTTGGTCTTAGATCTGTCTCCCCTTCCTTCTCCCCCTACCTTCTCTTCGAGTTTTAGGTCTCTGGCTCTGCCCCACTGCTGCTCTGTCCCTGGGTCTTTGCTCTCATTTCAGTCTCTGTACCAGTGTCTCTTGATCGTTCCTCCTAGAGTAAACTCTTCAGTTCCCTAAAATATGCTGTCTCACTTAAGTCCCCCCACCTTACTTTTTCTGTCAGTATCTCTCTAATTTGAGTTCGACCTCCATCTGTGAGTCAGCGAATGATTTTCAAAATAGTTCCCGCCCTCTTTCCCAGCTTTCTCTATAGCCGGAGCTCTTGTGGGAAGTTGTTTCCGCCGCGGATCCCTTAGCCTCCTCTTCCACACCCAGGCCCCGTTTTAGGGAAATGTTCACCACGTGCTACGGTCAAGCGCCAGCGCCAGCGCCAGCTGAACTACAATTCCCAGCAGACTCCGCAATGGAGACCAGCCTGGGCTGTACCATGTATGCGAGAACAGGGGATTCCCTCGGTACATTTGATGCTGCCTTCTTACTGGCATGGGCTAAAGAGAGACAGGATCTGGTCTGAATTAAAACCCTGAGAAGGCCTAAGGTGAAAGTGAGGAGCACCTGGACATAAGAGTGGGGCTTAGACTTCGAGAGTCGCATTTAGGGAGAACCTCTCCCCCTTGCTCAAAATGGTACATCCCGCTCCAGGCCTGGGGACCCCAAGTTCCGCGCTCAGCCCATCGCTACGCAAGCCGGGGCTCCTCGGCAGCAGCGAAGTCAGCTCTGGCTCCCGCTCCAGCATCGGCTCCAGCTCTAGGGGAAGGCTAGGCCTCGGCGGCTCCGGGCCGGAGGGGGGGGTGAGTTGAGAGGCGG
>NW_025354846.1:0-7492 GCF_016433145.1 Gracilinanus agilis | reverse complement strand
TTCTTTCTTTCTTTCTTTCTTTCTTTCTTTCTTTCTTTCTTTCTCCTTTCTCTCTTTCATTCCTTCTTTTCTTTCTGTCTCTCTTCTTTCTGTCTCTCTCTTCCTCCCCCCTCTCTCTTTTTCTTTGTCTCTCTTTTCTTTCTTTTTTCTCTTTCTCTCTTCCCTTTCCCCTCTTTCCTTCCTTTCTGTCTCTCCCTCCCTCCCTCCGTTCCTTCTTTCCTTCCTTCCTTCCTTCCTTCTGCCCCTCCTTCCTTCCCTTCTTCCTCCCACACCCAAAGACCCAGAATTCTGGGTTGCCATGCTGTGCCCCATCATGGGAGGACAGAAGGGGAGCCCCCACACGAGGTCCCCGGGACCCCTGGTGCCCAGGCCTATGTCAGGCCCCAGGAAGTGGGCGTGGGGCCAGCTCCTTTGCAGGGAAGGCTGGAGGGTTCCCCAGTGTGCCGGCGCTCCCTCGAGAAGCTCCTGGTCTGATGGGGGAGATGCCAGCCGGTGGCCCTGCTCAGGTGGGTCTGCGGGGTGAGCCGGGCGGCCTGGGGGGAGGAGGAGGGGCCTCCCCAGTCCAGTGGATGCGGGTTTGGTTATTCAGCACCCACTGTGTGCTGGGGCTGGGGCTCCCTCCGCCGCCTCCCCCCCCAGTCCTTGCTCTCAGGGACCTCCTGGCCCCCTCGCCTCCTGGGGCCTCAGTTTCCCCCTCTGTAAAATGCTGGAATTTCGACCAGATCTAAGGCCCCTCCCAGCTGGGAGTCTATGATTGTCCCGAGCTCAGGCGGGAGGAAACCAGGACTGCCCACTGTGTCGCCAGCACCAGCGTCCACCAGGGGGCGGCCCAGGCCCACGGAAAACACTCTTTGGGCCCAAGGGACCACGCCAGGGAGGAGAGAACAAACCTGGAGAGCAGCCCAGGCCAGAGGGGCCTCCCAGCCTCCAGGAGAAGGACTACCCGCCCCCACCCCCCAGTTCTAGTCCCTTCCCCTCCCTGGGCCTCAGTTTCCTCTTTTGTAAAATGACTCAGTAGGACTAAGTGATATTTAAGGCCCCTCCCCAGCCCTGACCCCCTCTGTTCTAGGCTCTTTCAGCTCCCCTTCCCTGTTCTAGGTTCGTTCCCAGCTCTGCCCCCTCCCAGGCTCCTCTCCTTCCCCATGGGGGTTCCCGGGGGCCCCCCAGCCTCTGCTCCCCACCCAGCAGACAGGAGGCCCAAGGCCGGACAGGTCCTGCCCCTGGCTGACCCCTGCTGCCCGCAGGGCTGGTTCCGGAAGGAGGGGCTGATGGGCCGGAGGCTAATTAGTCCTGGAAAACAAACAGCTGGAGGGCCGGCCTGGGGCCAGGGAGAGACTGGCCCAAGATCACACAGGCCTGTCTGGTGGGGCCTGGGCCTGGGTTCGAGCTCCCCAGCCCCAGGTGTCTCCCCGGGGCCCAGAGAAGGAAGCGGAGCCCTTCCTCTCCAGGGTCTCTAAGGAGGCAGACCCGAAGGCGGCTCCTGGAGGAGAAAGGCCTGGGACAGAGGCAGGAGGAGCGAAGCCAGGCCGGGGGGAACCGTGAGAGGGGGCCGCCCTTGGGTTCAAATACCGCTCAGATGCGGACAGATGTGTGACCTTGGACCAGTCCCTTCCCCTCCTCGGCCCTCCCTCCCTGTGCTCACTCGTCAATAAAAGGGTCAGAAGAGAAGGTGGCTCCTGGCTCAGAATCTGACCCGGGGAGCCCCGGCCTGGCCTTTGCCCATCTCCAGCCGCCGGAGCCAGCCCCTCCGATGCCAACCTGCACCTGCCCCAGCCTTCTGCCCCCTTCAGTGCCCAACGCACGCTCCAGGCTCCGGCCTCCAGGCTGCTCCTCCAGCAAGACCCCCCCCAGCCTGGAGGTGCCAACCCTCCCCGGCTGGCCCAGGCCGAAGCCGCCTCCTGCCCGCAGCCTCCCCGAGAGCTGCCGCCTTTGGAGACCCCGGTGGGTGCCCGCTTCTCTGCTGGGGGACCCAGAGCCTGCCTGTCTCTCTCGGGGTCTGTCTCTGGGCTTCCATTGCACAAAGGAAGGCCTTGCTCAGCTGGGGCTCCTGGAGCCGGTGGGGTCCCTGCCCGAGGCCCCGGGGGCGGCCCATAGCCAGCCCTCTGCCCTGCTTCTCCGGGCTCCGGGTTCTGGTTCTGGCCTCTTGTGGGCTCTGAGGGAGAGTCAGGGGAGAAGTGGGGCCGCATCACTAATGGGGGCGATTCCCGGAGGCCGACGGGGGCGTCTGGGGGCCCAAAGGGAGCCCCGGCCCGGCCTGCCCCTATCCTGACCCTGGTGGCCCCTTCCAGCCCTTCCCAGGCCGTTGGCCCTCCCAGGGTGGGAGCCAATGGTGTTGATCCAGATGTTACCTGGCTGGGCCCAGATGTGGGGAGAGGGGAGCCCCGAAGGCAGACTGGCCTCTGGTCAGCCAAGGAGGAAATGTCCGAGCTGTGTCCTTGAACCCGGGGCCGCCCTTCCTCACACCGCTCTCTCCTCCTCCTTGTTTCACTGGCCTATCTGGGAAGGGGGACTGTGGGGAACAATGAGATGAACACTGCTTCTGGCCTTAGAGGTCCTGGGTTCGAATCTTGGCTCTGCTGCTAATCTTAGTGGCCTTGGACAAGTCCCTTCCTTTCTCTGAGGATCAGTTTCCCTATCTGTATAAGGAGTCCAGCTCTAGCCATCCCCCCATCCTCTGGCGTGGGGGTCCTTCCATTCTCCCCCTTCCCAGTGGGGTCTGTCCGGCTATCCGGGAGCCCCTGACTCTCCTGCAGCTCCAGGGAGGAAGGTGGGGAGGGGGGCCGCTCCTCCGCCCTCAGCCACAGAGGCAGCCCTGAGAGACGGGCTCTGTCATCGGGCCCTGGGTGGGGGGCCCGGCAGGTGGCCCCGCTGAGCGCTGACAGGGAGCCGTCAGTGACACAGGAAAGGGAGGCCGTGCCGGGGGGCTGCAGGCGTGGCCCTCCGCCAGCCATCGGTTGACATGTGGTCAAACAGGCTTCTCTGAAGTGCCCAGATGAAAGGAGAGAGGCGGGAGGCTGCGGGGCCCCCACCTCGGAGCCTGCCTCAGACAGGGGGCAGGGAGGCCCCTCTAAGCTGGCAGAGCTTCCCCAGCCGCCCACACTCAGGGCATCCTCTTCCTGTGCCCTTGACCCCAGACCTAGACACAATCGCCATCGCTGCGGGCTGTGAGACCTCCAGCACGCTTTCTTCCCAGCAATCCCAGTAGATGGGGAGTCCAAGGACCCCAAATCCCTATTGGACAGTGGGAGAAACTGAGGATCAGAGGTCAACCCTTTCTTTCTTTCTTTCTTTCTTTTTTTTTAAATTTTAAACCCTTAACTTCTGTGTATTGGCTCATAGGTGGAAGAGTGGTAAGAGTGGGCAATGGGGGTCAAGTGACTTGCCCAGGGTCACACAGCTGGGAAGTGTCTGAGGCCGGATTTGAATCTAGGACCTCCCATCTCTAGGCCTGGCTCTCAATCCACTGAGCCACCCAGCTGCCCCCCAACCCTTTCTTGAAGAGGTACGTAGCAAGGGGGAGGGAGAGAATCTGTGCCACCCTCTCTGCCCGCAGGGGATTCCCAGAGAAGGCAAAGATGGGGTCAGCAGAACATCTGACAGCTCCTCAAGCTTCCCTTGTGGACAAGATGAGGGGCGGGGGCTGGACCCGTGTCAGCCCGGGGGGATTTAGCATGAGCGGAATGGCCGAACCCAGAGCTGGCACCAAGCGTGGCACCACCCTGGGGCGCAGGGACCCGTAGCCGTAACTCGCGCTTCTATTTCTTCTCAAGCGCCCCAGCTCCTCGCCGCACCCCAGAAGGCCTCCTCGGGGAGACGGCTCTGACTCCGTAAGTTAAGTCTTCCACGTTTCCATTTTTCAGTTCATTCTCTGGTGTTGACATTCACAATGGATTCTTCCAGGATTCGGTCTGTCTCGGGGCGCCATTTTAATGTGGAAGGAAGTCTAGTGGAGGGCCGCAGGGATCGGTGCTTGGAACGCTTCCAGAGAGGCCACGGGGTCAGCTCAGTTCGGTCAGACGGCGATGGGGATCGAGGAGAAGGAAGCTAGAAGCCGGCCGGGGAAGAGAGCTGAGAGCCAAGCAGTCTCCACGGGCTGAATTTAACAGGATCAATGTAAAGTCGGACAGCGAGGGCCCAAAAATGAACTTGACCAAATCAACAACTTTCAGAGGCGAAGAAGATACGGAAAGTCAGTGTTCAGGCGGGGGATTTAGCTGCCTGTAGGTTGGTGTTCAGTAAACGGTCTGTCGTGGCAGCCAAAAATTCAATTGAAGAGGCATCTCTGATCTGTGGCTCCTCGGAGGGGAAATTCTCGCTGTCCCTGTCCTCATCTGGAGTCCTGGGTTCAGGTCTGGGGGGACCCTCTTTCAGGAAGGGAGGTAAGGAGACTGGAGCGTTCAGAGGAAGCAGCCACGCTACGGGGAAGAGCCTGGAGGTGCAGGGAGTTCCTGCCTGCAAGCACCCAAAAGGCTCTGCTTGGCCCCAGAGGGCAGAACCAAGAGTGAAGAGAGATGAGAAGAAATCCGCTTCCTGACTAGGAGAGCTGTCCCAGAGCGGAGCGGCTGTTCTCCGGGGGAGTGAGCTCCCTCCCCGCCAGCCGAGGGGACAAACAGAGGGCCAAGGCTGGTCTGAGGCAGGAGGGAAGGGGGCGAGTGGAAGGACGGATGGTGGTGCTGCACCCGGGGAAGCCGGGGAAGCCGGGGCGGGGAGTGCAGGCTAACCAATTCCATCTTGAGCTTGCTGAGCTGGAGATGCTCTGGGACGCCGTCATCCTGCTGGAGATGGCCAATAGGCAGCCGATGATTCTGGCTGGGGCGAGTTCAGCCGTCACCTCTTCCCAGCTGACTCCCAGAGCTCGGCCTGCCTCCTGGCTGTCCCCTACGTGACACCCAGATCCTGCGGGGAGAATCCAGGTTCAAGCCAAGGGGGGCCTCCCTCAAAGGCCCAGACTTGGCGTCTCCCTCTGGCTCTGCTCTCTTCTTCTGGGGGAATCTCTTGAACGCAGCTCCGCTCTAGCTTGTCTCGGTTTCCTTAAATGTGGGTAACAGGCAGGATCCCCAACTTGCAGCCCAGCGCGGGGATCAGGCAGCATTCCAGCCGGTTGTTCCCCTAAATGGAACATTACGTTTCCCACCTCCGGGACTTTGTATAATTGAGCCTCCTGCTGGGAACGCATCCTTTCCTCTACGGAATTTTATCTGCAAGGGTCGGCGAATGGAGCCCCAGGCCTGGAGTCAAGGAGGTGCCTTTTCCTAAGTTCAGATCTAGCCAGAGATGCTTAAAGCTGGATGACCTTGGGCAAGTCACCTAACTCTGTAGGCTGGAGAAGGAGGGAGCAAACCACTAGGCTATCTTTGCCAAGAAAGCCCCAAATGGGGTCACAAAGCGCCGATGTGACCGAACGGCTCCTCCGAGCAGCCTTCCTTTCTTGCCTCCCGGCCATCCTCTTCCTCCCGCTTCTCTGGGGGACTCTTCTCTGCCTCCTGCGGGCCAGTCTGGCCAGGCACGTGTCCGGTGCCCCCAGGAGCGCGGAAGCTGCTGGTCTGCCTGAGTGAGGCAGGAGAGCCACCAAGGCCCCCGAGTGTGGGCAGGCCCGACGGTGGGGCCTCGAGGTGAGCGATGGGGGGAGACCCAGGCGCCGGGGCTTGAGCTGGGGATGAGACCTTCCACTGAGTGTGGCGGCTCAGGCCGACTCCTTCATTTTACAGAGCAGGAAGCGGAGGCCCAGAGCAGTAATAAGCCCTGGAGGGAGGATTTGAACCGAGGGCCTCTGACTTGACCTCCAGCGTGGGAGTCCTCAATGGCCCTGACAGGCTGCTCCCAGGATGTGGCCCGCGGCGGCCCCCACTCCCAGAAGTTCAGGCGGACAAGGCCGGGGGCCCCCAGGAAAGGGCCCAGGCCTGAAGGAGAGGGCAGCAGGTGAGAGGAGGAGATGGCCCGGCCTGGGCCCGGAGAAAGACGAGCCCTCCAAAGTCCTGTCGGTTCCAGCCGTAGGACCCTAAACAAGTCACTTTCCTTTTCTGAAAAAGCCTCTGGCTCCTTGTCTGGAAAATGGGAACAAGAATAACACCGGTCAGAACCACCGTGAGGATCAAGTGGAATTCGGTGACGTTGTTCGGCAAACCTTAAAATGTGACCTAAAATACGGTGATTGTGACTATTATCTTGACCGCCGTTCAGGTGTTTTAGTCCTGCCCAACTCTCAGAACCTTACTTGGGGTTTCTTGGCAGATCCAATGGAGGAGTTCGCCATTTCCTTCTCCGGCTCAGTTGACAGATGAGGAAACTGAGGCCAACAAGGGTAAGTGACTTGCCCAGGGTCCCACAGCAAGGACGTGTCTGAGGCCGGATTTGAATTCCGGAAAACAAGTCTTCCTGACTCTAGGCCTGGAGCTCTACCCACTGCGCCACCATTGATTTCACTGGCACAGGAAGCTCCCACGTGAGGAAAGTCCCTCTCTTGACACAGGTTGACACCTCCTGTGCTGGGCGCTCAGGGCTAAAGTTATCTACCCAGCCACACTGTCCCAGAGGTGAGACTTGAACTCAGGTCTTCCTGGCCCCTCTGCCCTGTGCCTTGCTGTTCCTCTAATAGTGTTGTTGTTGTTGTTGTTGTTGTTGTTGTTGTTGTTGTTGTTAAGATGGGGGGGGGGGGGGAGGGCGGCCTGCAAGTGAGTTTTAAAAATAAAGCTTGGCAGCATCCAGGGAACATTTTCTCTTGGAGCCTGTTGGGAGCAGGATGGCCAAGCAGAGTGCCACACTCGGTGCCAACAGGCGGTGCCAGCCAGAGGAGAGCCTCTCCCTGAGAGCCCCGTGGACGCTCCCAGCCCAGCGTGCAGTCTTGTGGGGAGCAAAGGAACCCCGGTTTGGAAGCCCAAAGGCCCAGAGCTAACTGCCAGCGCAGTACAGTAAGCACCTGACCAAGTCATTGCCTCTCCGCTTCAGAGAGGCCCGAGGCCTCCCCTTCATTGGTCTTCGCAGAGGAAGAGAGTGAGGCCTAGAGAGCCTGGGACGGCCCAGCAAGCGTCTGAGGCGAGATTCAAGCTCAGGCCTCCCCGCACTGAGGGCCTCCCTCTGCATCGCCCCCTTCCCTCCCCGAGACCCGGGGAAGCCTCGGAGTGTGGAGACCCGCCGGCCACCTGCGGACACCCCCACCTGGGAGCAACAGGCTAGTGTGTGTGTGTGTGTGTGTGTGTGTGTGTGTGTCTATGTCTGTGTCTGTGTGTGACTGTCAGTCACCTCTGGGTGTAAAGGGCCACAAGAGCCCGGGAAGAAGCAGCCGTGACCATCGTCCCTCCAGATAGAGGACCTGGAGGAGGCCGAGAGAGACCTGACCTGATTGGTGAGCAGAGACGAGGCCCACCTGAGGAATGAGACAAGACCTGGGCCCAGGAAAACTGGAAGCTGAGGACCTGAACACCTTCCTCCCTCCCTTCTTTCCTTCCTCCCTCCCTCCCTTCTTTCCTTCTTTCCTTCCTTCCTTCCTTCCTTC
>NW_025354845.1:0-4891 GCF_016433145.1 Gracilinanus agilis | reverse complement strand
GGATGAAAAAGAGGATAATATTAAGAGAAATGGAAAAAGAGGGAAAATAAGGTAAAATGTATCACATAAAGAAGGATCAGGAGGGGGTGCAGAGGAGGGTAGAAGACCAATACAATGGAAGGAAAGAAGAGGTTGGTGAAGGTAATACTTAAACCTTACTCTCATTGTAATTGACTCAGAGAGGGAAGAACAGTCAGATCCATTGGGGTACAGAACTGTCTCTTGCTCTATAAAGAAGTAAAAGGTTAATAAGAAACAGGGTGATGGGAGAAGGGAGTAATACAAGGGAGAGAGAGGTTGTGGCATGTTTAAAAGGTCCATAGTAAAAGGAGAATAAGAAGGGAGGTGGTGGGAAGGGTACTAATATAAGGGAGGGGAAACTGACTAAAAGCAATACACTAAAGGAGAGGATAAGAGGGAAAGGTAAAAGTTTAGGATTAAAGGAGGAAGTCAAAATAGAGGAGAATACACAGATGCTAATCATAACTATGAATATGAATGGGATGAATCACCTATAAAATGGAAGCAGATAGCAGAATGAATTAAAAACCAGAATCCTACTATATTGTTGTCTACAAGAAATACATCTGAGGCAGATAGATACACATAAGGTAAAGGTAAAAGACTGATTAAGAATCTGTTGGGCTGTAACTGAGAAAAAGAAGGCAGAAGTAGCAACCATAATATCTGACAAAGCCAGAGTAAAAATAGATTTGATTAAAAGAGATAAGGAAGGTAATTACATCCTGATAAAAGGCAGTGTAAATAATGAAGAAATATCAGTACTCAACATATATGCACCAAATGGTATAACATCCAGATTTTTAAAGGAGAAACTAAAGGAGCTAAAGGAGGAAATAGATACTAAAACCACACTAGTGTGGGACCACAAACTTCCCTTATCAGAACTAGATAAATTGAACCAAAAAATCAATAAGAAAGAAGTAAGGGAAGTGAATGAAATGCTAGAAAAATTAGATTTAATAGATATGTGGAGAAAATTGAATTTTGATAAAAAGGAATATACCTTTATTTCAACAGTATGTGGAATATATACAAAGACTGACTTTGTACTAGGGCATAAAAACATCACAAAGAAATGTAGAAAATCAGAAAAAATAAATGCAATTTTTTTCAGATCATGATGCAATAAAAACCATAACTAATAAGGACTCATGTAGAGGCAAATTTAAAATTAATTGGAAATTAAATAATATAATTCTTCAAAACTGATTTGTCAAAGAACAAATCATAGAAACAATTACTTATTTTATTGAAGAGAATGACAATAAGGAAACAAATATTGAAATCTCTGGGATACAGTCAAAGCAGAACTCAGGAGAAAATCTATATCCCTAAGTTCATATATCAACAAAATAGAGAGGGAAGAGATCAATGAATAGGGCATGCAACTTATAAAACTAGAAGGAGAACAAATGAGAAATTGCCAGATAAAAACTAGATTGAAAATCCTAAAAATCAAAGTAGAAATTACATGAAACACATGAAAATGTGTTCTAAATCCCTCCTCATTAAAGAAATGCAAATCAAAACAACTCTGAAGCACCACCTCCCACCTAGAAGATTGACCAATATGACAGTAAAGGAAAATAATAAATGTTGGAGGGGATTTGGTAAAATTGGGACACTATTGCATTGCTGGTGGAGTTGTGAATTGACCCAACCATTCTGGAAGGCAATTTAGAATTATGCCCAAAGGGAGCTTTAAAAGACTACATGGCCTTTGATCCAACCATACCACTGCTGGGTTTGCACCCCAAAGAGAGGATAGGAAAAAATGTTTGTACAAAAATATTTATAGCTGTGCTCTTTGTGGTGACAAAAAATTGGAAAATGGGGGCATGTCCATTTTTTAGGGAATGGCTGAACAAATTGTGGTATATGATGGTGATGGAATACTATTGTGCCATAAGGAGTAATGAACTAGAGGATTTCTATATGAACTTGAAGAACCTCCAAGAACTGATGCAGAGGGAAAGGATCAGAACCAGGAGAACATTGTACACAGAAACTGAAACATTGTGAGCCAATCAAATGTACCAGACTTTTCTACTAGCAGTAATGCAATGATCCAGGACACTCCTGAGGGACTTATGAAAAATAATACTATCCACATTGAGAGAAAGAACTGTGGGAGTAGAAACACAGAAGAAAAATATATGATTTATCATGTCTTTCTATGGTTATATGATTAGGAGTTTTGATTTTAAAAGATCACTCTATTACAAATATGAACAATATGGAAATAGGTTTTGAGCAATAATACATGTATAACCCTGTGGAATTCTTTGTCAGCTCTTAGAGTGGGGAGGAAAGAAGGAAGGGAGAAAATGTGAATCATATAACCATGGAAAAATCTCCTAAATTAATTAATTAATTAAAAAAGATAATGTCAGGTTATGATACATTTTTCTAAAACCTGGCTTCATCACCAATCATTTCTCTGCTTCTACTTCTTATTCTACTGAAAAGGAGTTGACTTCATTAGCTCATTCTTTGGAGTGGCAGAGTTTATTTCATTTTCTAATAAAGTATATTTTTTTTATAAAATATTATTAAAAGCATACTCCCTTTCTTGAAATTGTACGTGTCCTGGAAATTTTGGATTATGTGGATGCTATCGTTATGTTTATAGCGATAACTTTTGTATAACTTTTGTAGAGACTACAAAGTGTAATATAAAAAATGAAAAAATCTATTCTGGCTTTGCAAATTCTCAAGATGGGGGAACTGAAGATATGAATTAGCTATTTACAAATTATCTCATTAACAATCAATGATGTATAACAAAGTTATTTTCATGTCTTGATGTATGGCCAAGAGGAATATTGCTTTGTTTATATGGTCACTTAACCACCAAATGCCTCTGCCAAAACTTTATCTGATCCTAATCTATAAAGAGCACTTGCCCTTGGGAGAACTCTATATTCATACTGACAACTGTGGAGCTTTAACTTCACTACTGGAATTGCTAGGGAAATGCCACGTCCTTCATGGTCCTCTCACAGTATACTTTTTATTTCCCACCTCTGCCTCTCTCTAAGTATCTATACCAAGTTGCTATCTATGGTATATGGATAGGTATAAATTTAACCAATTAAAATTAGCTTTGATCACCCATAACATTTCAGCTTCATCTTAACCTTTGTATGCTTCTCTGAGCCTTAAATGTGGCTGTGGCACAAGGAAGCTGTCTTTGCAAAGTAAAGTCAAAATACAGTTTCAAAAGCACTTTTTCAATGTATAGTGTGAACAATGATAATAAAATAATATAAAATAATGTATCTGTTAAGGGGCTCCATGCCTATAACTTCTCCAAAACCCAGGCAGCCTCAAGCTCATACATAACCTGTCATGCATTCAGGAGTTATCCAAAATATTAAGTTCCAGGTCTTTAGCCTCCAAAGCCACTACTCATGAGAGTGGGCAAAGCAGAGTAGACTATACAGCATAGTGTGTAATTTTGCTCAATTCATATATTCAGTAGAGTTATTTATTACATGAACACAAAAGAACTCTGGACTCAGCATCTGGTGAATTGAAAAAATTATAATTCATTTGGAAGAATAAAATTTCAAGAATATCAAAGTAATTAATGAAAAGAAATGTAAAGGAAGGAGATCTAGCAGTACCAGGTACCAGATTTTAAACTGAATTATAAAACAGTAATTATAAAAAAAAACTATCTGGTACTGGCTAAGAAATAGCTAGAGACATATAACAAACAGCTGTAAAATATTATAATAACCTTTATTTTTTTTTGACAAAAGTAAAAATCCAACCTTTTGGGATAAGAATTCACTATTGGGCAACAATGTTTGGGAAAACTAGAAACCAGTCTGGTAGAGACTAGATAAAGACCAATATCTTAAACCTTTTATCAAGATAAGATAAAAATACATATGTGGCATAGGGGTAAAAGGAGATATCATAAGCAAATTAGAAGAATAGGGACTATTTTACCTATAGAATTTATTAATCAGAGAATAATTTATGAATAAACAAGAGATAAAAAGTATTGAGAAATAAAATGAATAATTTTGAACAAATAAAATTAACATAGCCAAGATTAGAAGGAAGCAGCAAATAGAAAAAAAATTATAGATTTTTTATTGGATAGAGGTCATATATCTAAAATATATAGAGAATGGTGTCAAATTTATAAGAATATGAGCCATTCCCCAATTGTTAAATGACCAAAAGATATGATCAGAGTTTTTGGATGAAAAAATCAAAGTTATATAAAATCATATGAAAAAATGCTCTAGATCATTATTGATTATGGAAATCAAAACAACTCTGAGATATCATCTAACCCCTCTCATATTGACTAAAATGATAGAAAGGGTGAAATATCAAATGTTGGAGGGGAAATGGAAACATGGACACACTAATAATACACTGTTGGTGGAACAATGAACTGACCCAATCATTTTAAAGACCAATCTGGAATTATGCCCAAAGAGGTATAAAAGTGTGAATACCCTGTGACTACTATTAGGCCTAAGTTTATCAGGGAAAAATGAAAAGAACCTGTATATTCTTAAATATTTATAGCAGTTCTCTGTGTGCCAAAGAACTGAAAACCAAGAGGATGCCCATCAACTGGGGAATGGCTAAATAAGTTGTGGCTTGTGATTATGATTGATTACTGCACCGTAAGAAATGATGAGACTAATCTCAAAAATGGAAAAGACATATATAATTGTAAAAAGTCAAATGAATAATACCAAGAGAATATTATATATATATATATATATATGTAGCCATAGAAGTAGTTTGGAGAATAACTTTTGTATGTCTACCTCCAGAGAAAGAACTGTTAAACAGAAATAAGCAAGACATAGTCATATATTTATATGTATATATG
>NW_025354844.1:0-2139 GCF_016433145.1 Gracilinanus agilis | reverse complement strand
AAAACTGCAGGAGTGGAAACACAGAAAAAAAATAACCACTTGAACACATGGGTTGATGTGGACATGGTTGAGGATATAGACTCAAAACGACCACACAAGAGCAACTATCAATAATATGTAAATAAGTCTTGATTGATCACACGTGTTAAAACCAGTGGAAATGTGCATTGGATATGGGGGGGGTGGCTAAAGGGGGAGTGAAGGGGAAAGAAGTTACTGAACTAGAATTCTTCAAGGAATTGTTGGATGACCACTTACCAATTAGGTTATTGAGGCATAAGCTGGGCTAGATCAACTCTAAAGTCACTTACCACTCTGAGAGTCTGTGACTCTTATTCCAGTTTCATATACAAATATTCTTGGGATGATATGGCTTAGACAGATTTCAAACCAAGATAACTGCAGGTGTGTTTACACTTTCACCATTTTCATTATTTTATAAGAAGAAATTGCTCCTAACTTTCTACTCTCTTCAACTCTAAACTTTTATACACAAGTCTGTCCTATAAATCAGTGTAGCCCATTTTGCTACTACATATTTGGCAAAGACACCAATTGTTTGGTGACTCAAGCAATTTCAGGTGCTCTTTGGTTCCAGGACATTCTATGTTTTTCATTTGGTATTTGCCCTAAGTAGGCAATGGTCAGATGACACAGAGATGGTTAAATCAAAATTTATTCCTCTACCAGTAACAAGTCATTTTCTGTCTCCTAATACATATTCAAATTCATTCTTATGATCCTTCCCTCCACTGAAGTCAATCACTCAGTCAACAAGCATTTATTGTCTGCTAACTCCCAGGCACACTCCATGATGTCAGAGTCATAAAGACAAAAATGAGATCCACCCCTCATCTCAAGGGCGTTACATTTTTCAGGGAAGATAATATCTGTATCTAATCTATTTTGATGTTTAATTGGTACTCACAATTATGTTATCTATTAACTACATCTAAACTTACATATATTATCCATATACGTATCCATATCCATGATATAGCCATATCATCTACAACTATTTCTATGCCAACTATATCCATATATCATTTATACCTACATCTGTCAACTAAATCTATTTCAACTATATATCTATATCGCCTTCTTTATATCTATATCCGTAACTATTTCTATATTTATCTATATTTATATTGATAGCCATTTTTATCTATATCCATATTTACAACTACATCTACACATATAAAAAAGAATACAAAGAAGTTTTGAGAGAAGAGGCAGTAGCAGTTGGGAGAGAATCAGGAAAGGCTTCAAGTACAGGTTGGTCCACGAGCGAAGTCTTAGAAGATATAAGGTATTCTGTAATACTGAGGAGAGGAGGAAAGGAGTACATTATTTGATTAGTCAAAGGGGATAATGAAAGGAAGAGCTCAGAGATAGGAATGGAGTACTGGATGTGAAGAACCACAAAAACACTGGTTTACCCTAGACCATAGAATACTGGAAGGGGGAGTGATGAATAATTATAATAATAATGAAAGCACATCTACTCCTGAAGAAATTGATGGTTTGTGATCTGTGCTGACTAGAAGAACACACTACTTAAAAAAAATATATTTTTAACTCATACCTTCCATGTTAGAATCAGTAATGTGTTTGTTCTAAAGCAGAACAGTAAGAGCTAAGCAATGGGAGTTAAGTGACTTGCTAGAGTCCCACATCTAGGAAGCCAGATTTAAATCCAGGACCTCCTGTTTCTAAGCATGGCTCTCAAGCCACTGAGCCACAGCAGTCCCCTAGAACACACTCTCTTGAAATCATAGGAGGATGTATGGTAGTAAAAATTGTTTGGGGATCTCTATAATGAGCAGCTCTGAAATGTCTCCTTGAAGAAATGATTCATGATACCATCCAGGCTTGAGGCTTCTGATTTATCTACAAACCTTTGACTTCTTTCATAGTTATAACCCTAAGCTAGGTTTTCAGATATATATATATATACACACACAGATAGATAGATAGGTAGAATGATAGATATAGATGTATTTATATAGATAAATAAAAATAAATGTGTAAATTTAAATACATGTTTTTCTATATCTATATATCATATCTATATCTATCTATCTATATCCATATATGTCTACATATATATCTATATCTATATATCTATATATCTATATC
>NW_025354843.1:0-5287 GCF_016433145.1 Gracilinanus agilis | reverse complement strand
CCTTCCTTCCTTCCTTTCCTTCCTCCTTCCTTCCTTCTTTCCTTCCTTCCATCCATCCACCTTTCCTTCTTTCCTTCCTTCCATCCATCCATCCTTCCTTCCTCCCTTCCTTCCTTCCTTCTTCCCTTCCAATCTTCCTTCCTCCCTCCCTCCCTTCATCATTTCCTCCCTCCCTCCCTCCCTTCCTTCCTTCCTCCCTCCATTCTTTCTTTCATCTCTTCCTTGACCCCTTTAGCAGTCTGGTGAAGCCTATAGACTCAGAAGAATGTTTTTAAATGCATAAAGTAAACTACATAGCATTACCCAAAAATTTAAATTGAAATAGTTATAGGGAAAAAAAGTTAATGAACTTAGGAGCAGCCGCATTGCTCCATGGATAGGGAGTTGAATGGGAGGTCCTGGGTTTAAATCTGGCCCCAGGCATTTCCCAGCTGTGTGACCCTGGGCAAGTCACTCATGCCCATGGCCCAGCCCTTACCACTCTTCTGCCTTAGAACCAATTCATGATTCTGATCCCAAGATGGAAGGTGAGGGTTTAAAAAAGAAAAGGTAATGAACTCCAGGTTTAAAACCCTGCTTAAAGCTAACCTTTAAAAGTCTAATTTAGGCGAAAAACACTTGAGAACACACCTATCAGCTGAAGACAGAAGTAATGACCCTTCCTTCTATGGGCCATAGCAGTTGGTTAGTCAGTCAGTCAACAAGCATTTTTTAAGCACTTGCTCTGTGCTAGGCACTGTGCCAAGCACTGAGGACATAATGAATAGTTCGTGATAGACATGCGACTCTCCCATTGAGGACCTTTAAGGGGAGAATCACCAGCTGCTGTAAGAAACCAACTCGTCTCTTCTATGAAGAATTGTTGGGGTTCAGAAAATAGAGCCCGAGTTCCCTGGCTGGAATGGAGGTCCAGGGGAGAGTCTAAACAAGGAGTGTCTCTCCCAAGGATGCCAGAAGGGCAGGCTTCAGCAGACCCATCTGTCCAATTAACTCAGCTGCCACTAGATCCCTGCTCCGGGGAGGAAAGGCTTCACATTTAGAGGGTGTTGACCACTGGCGGGCCTTTGGCGGTATGGAAACAGCCAGGCTTAGCCTAGAGTTGGGAATATTAATTAGTTAAAATAAGAAGCTACCAGATAAGGGGCCAGGGGAGTTCTTCCCCCACACACGTGCCTTGCTTCCCAAACCCTTTCCACTAAAGATACTACGTGCCCCAAGAGAAAAGAGTCCTACAGCTTTGAATTGTTGCAGCTCTAAATGGACTGCAGATGATTCAATTCAACCAAGATTTATTAGAAAAGATCTAAGTCTCTGTGGCAGCTAGGAGGCTCAGTGGATTATGAAAGGGAGACCCTGGGTTCAAATCTGGCCTCAGACATTTCCTAGCTGTGTGACCCTGGGCAAGTCACTTAACTCCAATTGCCTAGCCCTGACCACTCTTCTGTCTTAGAACGAATACTGAGCATTGATTCTAAGATAGAAGGTAAGGACTAAAAAAGAAATTAAAAAAGAAGAAGAAGAAGATATCTAAGTCTCTCCCAGTGGGGGTGGGGGTTTGAATTCAAATTCTACCTCTGCTACATGTGTAACTTTGGGCAAGTCCCTTAAAATCCCTAGACCTCAGTTTTCTTACCTATAAAAAATTGGGGGTTGGACTAGATGGTCTCCAAGTTTTCTTCTGATTCCAGGACCATGGTCCTATGATCCTATGACCCCTCTTGGCCTCCTCACTTTCCTCATCTGTAAAATGACAGAATTAGACCAGAAGGCCTCCAAGGTCCTCCTCACTCTGTATCAATTGGTGAGTACTTATTAAGTGCCTACAGTTGTACAAGGCTCTGGTTGTACAGATACAAAGAATGCAACAGTCGAAAGCTTCCGTTGTCCTTTGGTCTCTGAATTTTTCAGGCGTTCTGCGCTGGGAGGCTTGTGGCATTAACAGGTTGTCACCTTCAGGGGCTAGAGAATAAGGAAGATGTTTCTGCCACAGTTTGGGTTCTTTGCACTTGGGGCCTCTGAGAACAGGCTTCTACTCCTTCAGAGGTCCTTGGTGGCACAGAAGAGTGATAGAATGAGGCCATCAGATTGATTCTGACAAGCTATTCTTCTTTTTTGGCCAGAAGAGAAAAAAAGAGAAGTTTGTGGCAAATTTTCCCAGAATTAAAAAAGGGCGAAACTTTCCACTGCAGAATAATGGATTGGGGCTATTTTAGATGACTGGGAATGGTAATCTACCTATTTCCATGCTCTTCAAATTTGGCTACATGATCTGCTAGATCCAGAATATTGGTTGTTTCTATGGTCTCTCCCTCCCTCCTCCCCCCCCCCCCCAAATATCCATCTTTAATTCTCAAACATTTTTGTCAATAATTCATTTTGCTTTGCCAGTATAGAAACTTCTTCAGTACATTCCTGAATATAATTGTTCCCTTCTCTGGATCTCTGCATATGGCGTACTCAGGTACATGAAGCAGATATCCCTTGACATGATAGATTCAGGGAGGAAAATCGCAAAGTAGAATGGATTAGATGCCACCCTGCATATGGCACTGTTCCAAGCAACCCAGGGAATCTTCAGGAACCAAAGAAGAGTGGCACCAATGCCAGGGGACATTTTTACATGTTATTAGAATTCTGACTTGCCAGCTGCCTGAGTTCTTTCCAATTCTCTGCCTTTGTTCCACAGGTCAGATGTTGGCACTATAATTCAATTTGATTCAATACACATTTATTAAAGGATGCTAATTACACAAGGCTGGAAGGAAGAGCTGACATACTGGTTGACAGTTGGGAATTCAAAATTATCTCAGCAGGCTATCATTTGGGGTCTAAATGAATCAGGTGAAATTTAACAGGAATAAATATTAAGTCCTAGATTTAAGTTCCAAAAACTGATATCACAAGTTCAAGATAGAGAAGGTATGGCTAGATGATAATTCATCTGAAAAAGATCTGAAGGTTTTAGTGGACTGCAGATCGTCAGTAACAAAGTGAATACAATCTGATGACTCATTGAGTGGCATGGTATCTGGAGCTAGGAAAGAGAAAATCCTACTGTGTTCTGTCTGGTCAGTCCATGCCCAGAATAATAGGTTCACTGCTAGAGGCCACATATTACAAAGGCTACTAAAAAATTAGTGAGCATCTCAAAAAGGGCTATGAGGAGGAGGAAGGGCCTCAAGTTCATGCCATATGAGAATGAGTGAAAAGAACTGGGGATTTTGAGCTTAAAGAAGACAGGACTTGGAGGGGACTCGAAATCTATCTTCAACCATTAAAGGGTGGGCTGAGGATAGTGACATGGTTTCTTTGGGACACTTTGTCAGCTGTTTGAAGGGTGGGTTGGAGGGCAGAAAGGCTCAAAACAAAGATCATCGAGGAGACTATTACAGCAGTACTGATAAGACAGAATAGACCTAAGCTTTAAAAGTATCCATGTGAGGGGGAAGCTAGGTAGGCTCTCCAATGGATGGAGAGCCAGGTAGGTCTGGCTCAGCAGATAGAGAGCCAGGCTCAGAGATAAGAGTCAAAGAGGAGATAGAAGGGGCAGCTGGGTAGCTCAGTGGATTGAGAGCCAGACCTAGAGATGGGAGGTCCTAGGTTCAAATCTAGCCTCAGACACTTCCCAGCTGTATGACCCTGGGCAAGTCACTTGACCTCCATTGCCTAGCCCTTACCACTCTTCTGCCTTGGAGCCAATACACAGTATTGATTCCAACAGGGAAGGTAAGGGTTTAAAAAAAAAAGGAGATAAATAAGAGGGAATGATGTAGATGGGTAGAAGTGGAGAGCAGGAGAGAATAGGGAACTTGCAATGAATGGGTTCTAACTTCTCAGCAAAGTCAGAGGCACTTTTTGACTTGTACCGAGAAGGAGCAGGTAGGGAGCAGACACTCAGAAACTTGAGAGAAGAGCAGTTTTGGTACTGCTAATGAGAGGCAAAGGACAGAGAGTAATCAAGGAAGAATCTCAGTATTTTGTCCTGTATCAGTGGGGGCCTAGTTGGGATCAGAAAAAATGAAGCTACAATGTTCCCTGTTGTCAAAGTATACCTCAAGCACCTAGCCCAGTGCCTGGCACATATTGATACATCTTTGCTGATAGATTGATTTATGTGATTTCTAGCTTCCTGCATCAGTTTAGGAATAGGAAGCAAAATGACGAGGGAGTCAAGAGTAGAGGACAATTGGTCTGGCCAACTAATGCAATGAAGATTAGAAAACGAGACCAGAGCAGAGCTGATGGACTGGTTGAAAGAAGAAGAATGAATGAATGAGAGTGTGGCAAGAATGAATGAGTAGAAAAAGAAAGGTAGAAGGGCAAGATATTATGATCAAAGAAGAAAATTTTAGAATTCAGATAGGTCCTAATGAAATCTAAGATATGATCACCCCTTTAGGTCAGTGGTTCTCAAGGGGCTCACCTAGACTCTTTCAGGAGATCCTTGAGGTCAAAACTATTTTCATAATAATACTAACATTTTTAATCATTTAATATAATTATTGTAAATAAATGTAATTATATTATTAATTTAATGGATAAGTTTACTTTTCTAATACTTTTAATATTAGTTTCTAGTAAATATGAATAGATATAATCCACATAAACAGAAGATCTTGGGAGGAGGCCGTAATTTTTTTTCTTTCATTTCATCTTTTTCTGGGTTATACATGTATTATCATGCAAAATATATTTCTGTATTATTCATTCTTATAAGTGAATAATCTTATAAAACCCAAATCCCAAAACATATGCCCAAATTAACAAGTGAAAAATCAGATGTTTTCATCTGCATTCCTATTTCAACAGCTCTTTCTCTGGAGGTGGAGAGCATTCTTTGTCATAAGTCCCTCAGACTTGTTCTGGATCATTGTATTGCTTTTAGTAGCAAAGTCTATCACATTTGATCATCCCACAGTATTGCTGTTACTGTGTATAATGTTCTCCTGGTTCTGCTTATTTCACTCTGCATCAGTTCATGGAGCTCTTTCCAGCTCTTTCTGAAATCATTCCTTATAGCACAAGAGTAGTCCATCACTCTCATATAACATAATTTGTTCAGCTATTCCCCAGTTGATGGACATCCCTTTAGCTTCCAATTCTTTGCCACCACAAAAAGAGCAGCTAGAAATATTTTTGTACAAACAGATCTTTTCCCATTTTTTTTATCTCTTTGGGATACAGACCTACTAGTAGTATTACTGGATCATTGTTTTATAGATATTTTTATAGATATTTTATAAATTATAATATAGATATTATATATCTATATATAATATTATAATAT
>NW_025354842.1:0-4122 GCF_016433145.1 Gracilinanus agilis | reverse complement strand
GAAGGAAGGAAGGAAGGAAGGAAGGAAGGAAGGAAGGAAGGAAGAAAATTGCTGGAAGTGATAAAAGTTCACCTAGTTTGAACAAGATAAGGTAAAAGCTCACTATAAGAGACCAGAGCCCCAGAGGTACATTTCAAGTTCTGGTACAATTAACAAAAAAAGCACATTCTCTCTTTTATCCATTTCTACCCCATGGGGGTCGGGGAAGAACACCCTTGTCACAAATATGCATAGTCAAACAAGAGAGAATCCCCCATTGTCTGTGTTCTAGAAAAAGTGTCTCAGTCCTTACCCTGAACTCACTATTTCTCTATCAGAAAGTGGATAGAATGTTCCATCATAAGTCCTTTGGCATTGTGGCTGGTCATTGCATTTGATCAGAGTTCACAAATCTTTTAGAGTTTTTTGTCTTATATTTTTTAATATTGTTATTGCAGAGTGTTTTGGTTAGTTCATACATATCTTCTTTATCATTTGTTAAAACACAAAAGTATTCCATTACATTCCTAAGCCATAATTTGTTTAGCCATTCCCTTAGTTTCCTTAAGAATTTTTGTACGTATAGATTCTTTTTTATTTTGGACTCTTTGGATTTTAGACTTCATCATGATCAAAGTTACAGCTTAGTTTAACTTTCACAGCATTGTTCCAAATTGCTTTCTAATATGACTTGACCAATTCACGGCTCTACCAGCAGGGCATTAATGGACCTATCTTCCCAAATTCCAACATTCATCATTTTCCTTTTTTGTGTCAACTCTGCAAATCTGATGAATATGAGGCAAATCTTCAAAACATCTTATTAATGATGTGGACAGTCTTTTCATATTACTATTGGTAGATTGAATTTCTTCTTCTTAAAAGAACCTGTTCATGTCCTCTAACTACTTATCAATTGGATAATGGCCTTCCTTCTAATAAATTTGAATCAATTCCCTATATATCTTAAAAATGACACCTTTGTCAGAGATACTCAATGCAAAAATTCTCCCCACCCATTTACCTGCTTCCTTTTTAATTTTAGCTGCATTGGTTTTGTTTGTGCAACAGATGTATAATTTTAATAAATCAAAATCGTCCATTTACTTTCTGTAACTTTCTTAATCCTCATTCATTTTATTATTTCTATTCACAACTATATGCTAATCACACTATTAAAAGACATTCATCATAATTTTTTCATAAGTAAAAATCAATATTTAACAGTAATTGTTTTCACTTCAGTAAAGAAATCATATGAGTCCTTTGCTCCCTCTCTACCAATTCCTGAAGCTTTCATTCCACCAAAAGGAAGGTTCAGGTCCCTGATGAGCCAGCAGTTACTCCAGACCAATCCTGACTGCAATCTCTTAGATACTCGCCAGACTCTTCCAACATTGTTAGACCACACAGTTGCTGCGAGGCCATACTTCACATTATTAGCTCTTTCAATCACTTCCTCTTCGGTATCAAAAGGAACAACACAAGCAACAGGGCCAAATATCTCTTCCTTCATGCAACAAGATTCATCCTTAATGTCAGTGATCACAGTGGGAAGCATGAAATAGCCCCCTTTGTTTCTGGGTGGGAGATCCAAATTATCCACACCCTCTCCACACAGAATTCTTGCCCCATCAACATAAGCCTTCTTTATGTAATTTCTAACCTGGATAGAAAAAATTCTTAATTAGTAATTAATACTGTCCAACATTTCCCCCTCCAACTCCCTACAGACATCAACATCATTCCACCCTTTGAGGTCCTCCTTGAGAAGCTTGTATCACCAATGGAAATGAAGAAATAGGAGTGAAGACTGTTTCAAAATCTACTGGCAGCCATGTAGGAAAGCTATGTTGGCCGGCAAAAGAGAGAAAAGAGATTTATTCTTTAATTTATTCTTGATTTCAGAGTGATAATTGGCTGCAAAAAAAAATACTAATGTAGGTTTCTTGAAGTCAAGTTTTTGTCTTTAACCCCCAGTACCTACCAGTGTTTCACACACAAATAAACATTTGTTTTTTCTTAATTCTTAATAAATATTTAATAATTAATTAACTTAATAAACCTTTTTTAATTAAAGATTTTGATTTTATTATTTGTTTCATGTCTGAATTTAGAGCAGTTTATCAAGAAAGTTTTTTTAAATAAATTAAATTTAAATTAAATTACTACATAGTCGAGGTATACCTCAACCCCACTAAGCAAAAAGCTTTTCCTAGACATTGAAGCTAAACTAACTTGTAGATAGAAAATGAAATAATCCATTTGAAGGAACATCTTACCTCTTTCTGGCTACATACAGGAGAATGATTTAAACACCTCAAAAAGGAAGTAGCTTAGTCAATTAATCTTTTAAATCTCAAAGCCCTAATTTCCCAAAGTTAATTTGATCAAGTCTTCTAAACAAATGGTTCTCACTCATCACCTATGGATGACAATAATTCTGATCATTAAAGATATTCCTGAAAAATAGGTTTTGAACAATGATACATGTAAAATCCAGTGGAATTGCTCATTAGTTCTGGGAAAGGGGAGGGAGGAGGGAGGGAAAGAATATGAATCATGAAACCATGGAAAAATTATTCTAAATTAATTATATAAAAGGGAGGTGGGGGAAGGTCTCAAAGTTTATGATGAAGAAACAACAACAACAAAAAAAAGATGTTCCTGAAGAAAGTTTCCAAATTTCCTCTAAAGCAGAGATTCTTAACATTTTTTGTGTCTTGGGCCCTTTGACAGTCCAGTGAAGTCAACAGAGCTCTCCTCAGAATGGTGCTTTTAATTTAATTTAAATTAATGCTTAATTTTATTTAATTTTTAAAATGCTAAATTTCAGGTAAAGTAAAAATAAACATGTAGTTTAAAAGTAAATATATAGTTGTTTTTTCCCCCATCCATGGAGAGTGGGATGGTATCAGTGAACTCAGGTTAAGAAGCCCTGATCTACAGCTACCTAATGGGCAGGAATTTTCCACAAAATACTTTTGGCCATGGAATTCCCTGCCTATCCTGTCCTAATAATATCCTGGTTTACTGCTGACCAACCTGGCTGACAACTATTCTTTCTTTCCCACGTGGTAGGGTGACCTCTTGAATCTGACTTCCTACATCTGGTACTTTTTATTATCCAATGACTGTTTTAACCACAAATTTATTTAATTATTTCTCTTTTTTTTTTTTCCAGAAAATTTCTTACTCTGGACTTGTATCCAGAGATAAGTAAAGCATAGAGATTGTGCTCTTCAGAGCTGAATAATAATGAATAGAAGTTTCCCACAGTATTCCCCTGAAATGTGCCATGCTTTGAGTTTTTCTTTAAGAGGTCTTTCCAGAACTCTTTACCCTGCAATTTATTTACTTACTTTCTCTAAATGGGTCTTGCTAATCAGGGCTCCCATGCTGCTTGTAGCATCAGAAGGAGGACCAACTTTCCACTTTTTTATGGCTTCCACAAATCTTGCTAAAAATTCCTCATAAATGCTCCTTTGGACAAAGATTCTACTGGTACAGAGGCAGATTTCACCCTGAGAAGCAAGTGAGATGAGAATATGAGAAGAAGGACATCATTCTTTACAGGCCAATTCAAGCTCTAAACTTCTTCTAGAATCCTCTTCTGAGTACCCACCCTACAGCTTTTCTGAGAACACTCACAATGCTGGCACTTTCTGTGTGTCGCCTTATATCATTTCAGGCAAGCCTTGGCTTCCCAATTATGGTACATCCTTTGAAGGGAGCCTAACAGTGACTTCCACACAGGAGGCACTCAAGATGCATTTGCTGATTTCAGTCCCCTCTTTTGTCTTATCTTGCATGTAGGCTATTAGGAGGCACCTAAGTGACTGGAGATGGAGAAGCCAGACCTGGAGGCAGTAAGTCCTGGGTTCAAATCTGGTCTTAGACATTTCCTAACTATGAGATTCTGGCCAAGTCATTTAATCTCCATGGCCAAGCTCTTACTATTCTTCTGCCCTGGAACCAATACGTGGTATTGATTCTAAGATGGAAGGTAAGCATTTATAAAAAAGAAAAGAATTTAGGCTATGTGAAGGTTATAGTTATATTCTCAGTGCTTGGCACACAGCACCAAGATTACATAACACAGTGTGGGTATTTAATATATAATTATGTAAATATGTATTATAT
>NW_025354841.1:0-8063 GCF_016433145.1 Gracilinanus agilis | reverse complement strand
CTCTCTCTCTCTCTCTCTCTCTCTCTCTCTCTCTCTCTCTCTCCCTCCTCCCACCTCACCATTGTGGCCTTTAGCTGGATAGGAGCCCCAGTGCTATATTGGGTCATTGGCTCAGCTTAGATACTGAGGAAAAAAATGTTTCCTCCTTTCACTTAATCCTTGTTCCCTTCCCAAACACAATGATGTTTTTGTTTGTTTTTGTTTTTTTAAGTTAAAAGATATGGGGAGCCTCTTGTTTGTTCTTGTTCAGTTGCTTCAGTCATGTCTAATGCTTCATGACCCCATTTAGCAAAGATATTGGAGTGGTTTGCCATTTTCTTCTCCAACTCATTTTACAGATGAGGAAACTGAGTCAACAAGGTTAACTGACTTGCCCAGGGCCACATAGCTAGTGTCTGAGAGCACATTTAGAAAAATGAGTCTTTTGACTTCAGGACTGGACTTCTAACTACTGTACCATCTTGGCTATGCTGATCTCTTTATGTACTGTATAAACTAAAGAATAGCTTTGTTTCTCTGTTTTCTTTAGAACACGGTTTCTAAGTATGGCTCTCAGTTCCAAGGTAATTCACAGCATGATGCCTTGGAATTTCTCCTCTGGCTTTTGGATCGTGTACATGAAGACTTGGACAGTTCATCTCTTGGGCAGATATCTGAAAAGGTGAGCCACAGTAATTAAGTCAGACGAGTATGAAGGGATTTTTTAAATGTCCCTTGGACATTAATAACACAGAGAACATGTGTCAACAATGTGTTAGCAGCTTTTTACTAGACATATTAATAGAGGAGAGTAGTGACTTGGATAAACCAAAATGTTGAATACTCTAAAATTTATTTTTTACTTTGGCAGGTATTTTCATTATTGCAGTTGTTTGAACTCTTCCAGAATTTGTAACTCCTCCAGAAAAATAATTCAAATAACATTGGAAAGATTTAACTCTGAAGAAGCTGTTCAACCTTATTCATATATTGATTTTGAGCAAAGTTTGCACTAGGAACTTGTAATTCTTCCAAAACAGTAATGCAAATAATATTGCAAAGATTAAACTGAAGAAATTGCTCAACTTTATTCATGTATTGAGTTTTGGAGTTTCATGGACAAGAATTCATAGAGTTGTTTGTAGGCAATAGTAAAATATGGGCAAGAGGCTATCCTTTCCTCTTTAAATTTATGCCTCTATTCTTCAATCTC
The DNA here is from genome assembly GCF_016433145.1 of Gracilinanus agilis. NCBI lineage: Eukaryota > Metazoa > Chordata > Mammalia > Didelphimorphia > Didelphidae > Gracilinanus > Gracilinanus agilis. The sequence continues at coordinate 6,871 of NW_025354841.1, read as the reverse complement.
TCCTGTCTACTTAACTCAGTCTACTTCTTATTATAAATGATTGGATGTTAGATGGAGAATTTGATAAGTATTTAGTATGTGCCAGGAATTGTGTTAAATGCAGGGATACAAATACAAGCAAAAAAAGACAATGCCTACCCTCAAGGAGTTTAAATTCTAAAGGGGAAAGATAGTACATAAAGGAGAGCAGAAAGGAAAAAGGAAGTAGAGGGAGAGGTACCTGCACAGGTGTAGGAGGCTGGTTAAGGTGTTCTACAAGCCAAGAGTTGAGCCTAGAGAGAAGTGGACACTGATGATACTGTAATCTTACAGTTAAAGGAAGATTCCAAAAAAGGAGGCATTTTCAAGAGTGAAAAGACTAGTGTGGAGGCAGGAAATTTCTGTTAGACATAAGATACTGTGATAGTGTAGATTTATAAAGATAAAAATTAAATGCATTTTTTGCCCTGTGGGAGCCTGTGTTTTGCTGGAAAGATGTAACACAGTCACAGAGAAGCAAATACAACATGATTTCAAGAAAGGAGACTACACTAATTACTAGGGGTATCAGGAAAGACTTTCTATATGAAGTAGCCCCTGAACTTAGCCTGTTATTGTTCAGTTGTTTGGTTAATATCCAGCTCTTGTTTTGCCCTTCTTTCATGGAGTTGTTACTATGACCGAAATGTTAAAAAATAATAGCCTTTTCTAATCCTCTTTCATTTGAGAACCTTCTCTTTGAATTTATAATAGCTCCAACTTATTTTGTCTGTATCTTGTTTGTACAAAGTTGTTTGCATGTGTGTTCTCCATTAGATTTGAGCTCCTTTGTGATCTGGGGCTTCCTTTGTAATGCTAGTGTTTAGCACAGTACCTGACATATAGTAAGTAGAAGCACTGAAAAAACATGGAGGTTAGGCAAATGAGGTTAAGTGATTTGCTTGGGGTCACACAGCTAGCCAGTGTCTGTGGTCAGATTTGAACCTGAGTCTTTCCAATTACAAGCCTGGTGCTCTATCTACTGAACCTCCTAACTGCCCATAGAAAAGACTTCTTAAATAACGTGACATTTTACCTGGGGCTTGAAGGAAACCAGGAAATCGAGGAGGTGGTGATGAGTAGATGATGAGGAGAAGAGAATATTCCAGACATGGGAGAGAGCCAGTGAAAATTCCTGGAATTGGAAAATGGACTTCAAAATCTTTGAGGTATCATAAACCATGGGCAGTCTGGTAGCATAGTAGCTAAAGTGAAGCCTGGAGACAGGAAGATTCATCATTGTAAGTTCAAATCTGGCCTCAGAAACTTAATTAGCTCTGTGACCCTGGGCAAATCACTTAACTATTTGCCTCCTTTCCTCATCTTTAAACATGAGCCGGAGAAGGAAATGACAAGCCAGTCCAGTATCAAGAAAACCCTAAAAAAGAGTTGGATACAACTAAAACAATTTGACAATGACAACAATAACAGCATAATCTCTAAAGAATCAAAATTATGGATGATCCATAGAGCAATAGAGATATGCATGATCTGCCTATAAAGTCTATAGCTTGTTTCTAGAAATTATTTACACATAAGACATAGGATAGGAGTGGGGAGTTAAGATGGAGAAATCAAACCTGTGATTTCATTGGTTCAAGGAATTCCTGGTATAGAAATTCCCTCTATTAACACAACTATTCCACAATTTCTAGTTTTAGGAGACTTGTCTGGGAGGCACCAAGAAATTAAGTGATCTTTGACCCAAGGCTTCTCCAATTCCCAGTCCAGTTCTCTATGATAAGGAAGCTGAAACAAAAGACTGATTTTTCCATGGTCACCTATCTTGTTACTAATGTTCTTTTAGTTGCCAAATCCAATGACCTTTTCTCAATTCTTACCCTCCTTGACCTCTCTGCAGCCTTAACATAACTATTGATCACTTTCTCTTCCTTGATATTTTCTTCTCTCTTGGTTTTTGGGCACTGTTTTCTTCTGGTTCTTCTCTTACCTATGTGACCACATCTTTGAAACTTTTACTAAATACTCATCCAGATTATGCCCTCTAACCACAGGTGTGCCTCAGAGTTCTTTCCTGGGTCCTCTTTTCTTCACTCTAGATTACTTCACTTGATTGTCTTATCAGCTTCTAAAACTAAAACATCCAAAATCACATGGTCATCTTAAAAATGCAGAAAAAGCCTTTATCAAAGTACAATACTTCTATGCTAAAATCCTTACAAAGTATAGGAATAGAAGGATATTTTTTACTATTTAAAAATTATCTAAAACTGAAAGGAAGCATATGCATTTGAAATATACTATAATCTTTTCCAATTAATAAAAAAGTAATGGAAGGATTCCTACTCTCCCCAGTTGTATTTGCCATAGTTCTGGAAATGCTAATAATAGTAATAAGACAAGATAAGAGAATTCAAGGAATAAAGATAGATAGGTAAAGAAGAGATAAAAACTGTTTTTCTTTGGTGGATGATAGGAGGGTTTACTTGGAAAACCGAGGGAATCTGCAAAGATACTTATTGACATGGTTAATATCTTCGGCAAAGTACCAAGGCTACAATATAAATCTTCAGAAATCACCAACATTTCTAGAAAATAATAAAAAAACACAGGGAGCAATAATAATAACAGGAAATCAAATCCCATTTTAGATAACCATTAAATGCATCAAATATCTGGTGATTGATCTTCCAAAGCACACAAAAGTTTTGTATAAATTCAATTTTACAAAGTACTCCTTAAAGAAATTCTTAACTCAGTATAAATAGCTGGAAGCTATCCAGTGTTCATGGCTAGATCATGCCAATATAATAAAAATGCCAACACTACCAAATTAATTTATACTTTTAATGTTATACCAATCAAATTACCAAGCAGATACTTTATAAAACTTGATAAACATATAACAAAATTTATTTAGAAAAACAAAATATCTGAAATATTTAGAGGCATTATGAAAAGTGGGAATGAAGCACTTCTAGACTTCAAACTATTTTATAAAGTAGCAATCATCAAAACCATTTGCTATTGGTTCAAATACAGAAATAGATCGGTGGACCAGACTAAATAAAAAAGGGGGGAATCAATAACAAGAGAACTCAACAACTCAGTGTGTTTTTTTTTTAATGAAAGCATAAATTACATAGGAGTATTTGACTGAAATTGCTGGAAAGTCTGGAAAGTAGAATGGTAGAAATTAAGTTTAAATCTACATCTTACTCCATATTCCACAGTACATTCTAAATCAGTTCTTGACTTTATGATTAAAGGTTATATTATGAACAAATTAATAGCAGATCATATCTCTTTCAGAGCTACAGGTAGGAGATGTATTCTTAATCACATAAGAGATAGTGACAGTTAAAAGATAGATAACCTTAATTATATGAATTTTTAAAGCTTCTGTTCTAACAAAATTAATGCACTTGGATAAAAAGAAAAATAGTTAAATGGAAAAAAATTTTGTAGCAGATTTCTCTGATAAGGGCTAGGTGTCCAATATACATAAACAACTAATAAATATATATATAAGAGGAATAGCAATTCTCCAATAGATAAAAGGATATGAAAAACATCTTTCAAAAGAAGAATTGCAAAGTATTCACAACCACATGGAAGAATGCTCCAGATTAGTAATAATAAGAGAAATGCTAATCAAAACAACTGAAATTTTACCGTATACATGGCAGATTGGTAAAACATGACCAATAAATGGCAATAGTCAGTGTTGAAGGGGTTGTGGACTGAGAAGCATACTAATACATTGTTGTTGGAGCAGTAATATGGTACAATCATTTTGGAAAGCAATATAGAATTGTGAAATAAAGAGACTAAAATATCCATACATTTTGAACCAAAAACTCCATTATTGAATTTATATCCTTAAGGAGAAGAGAAGGTTTTAGAAACAATTATATGTTATGGTGTGACACCAGCTGGCAGATCCTAAAGGATAGCTGTCTCCATTGAAGTGGAATTGTTGCCACCATTTTTTTGGAGTGTGAAGACAACTGAAAAAAGAAAGGTATCAGAAGTATAAACTGGGTAGCAAAGAAACCTGTTATATGGAGCAATAAATGGCTGTCATCTCCTGGGATCTGAGTAAAACTAGAGAGAAAGAAGGATTATGAAAGACAAAAATATTAGATATTACTATTGAAAACACCTTCAGGTGAAAGCCCTGGGAGACAAAGCATGACGTAGACAGTTTGAGGAAACTATCAGAGGTGAACTTTACATTTCATTTCTTATCTCCATATATTCAGACTACTCCTTTGAGCTCTAAAGTTCTACATTTTTCTCTGATGAATTTTTGGCCCAAGTACAAAAAAAATTGTATAGTGGGTCTGACCCCAGTTTGGAATTGGTTCAGCAAGACCAGGGAGAGACAAAAGGAGCAAGGGAGTCTAAGTTGGTGGGCAGGGAAACATTGAAGTGGTTTGCCTTGGCATTTAGAGTGAGTGTGGTATAGCCAGCACAAAGCAATGGCTTTACTGAGTAAATGAAAATATTTATCTAACCTTCTTTTTCCTCTTTCTTTGCAGCCTCAGCCAGAACCCAGCAAAAATTCGGTACAAAATCTATCATCAAATCAACTTTCACCAAGACAGAGTTTTGTTCAGAATCACTTTCAAGCCCAGTATAGGTAAGAAAGGGAAAAACATAGATTTCTTCCCTCCAATGGCTCTGTAAGCATATTTAGAAATAAAAACCCTCAAATGTCTAGATTTATGCCTTGACTGGTATTGCTAAAAAAGTATGTGTTATAGAAAGTTTAGGACAAGCAGCCCTATTTGGGCAAGCACTTGAAGTTTTAAACTTGCTGAGGTTTAAGAACTTGATCAAATAATTATTTGAATGCCTACTTTTCTAGAACTGAGGAAGATTCAAAAGAAATATGATATATTTCTTACTCTCAATAATAATAATGTTTTAAGATTTGCAAAGTACTTTACAAAGTTTCTCATTGATCTTCACCACAATTCTGGGAGTTAGGTGATAATGTTACCTCCACTTTTAAAGACACATAAAGAAACTGAGGCTGAGAGAGGTTAAGTGACTTCTCTAGAGTCACAACAGTAGAATGTATCTGAAGTTGGATTAGAACTTAAGTGTCTACTAACTCCAGGACCAGCCACCTAGCTGGATAGGAGGGAAGGCATTCTATTGATATGTTCAGAGGTTTGAAGGTGGGAATACTTACTGATATGTACTTACCAACTGGTTTAAATTGGAAAGAAAAAGTGAAAGAATTAGAACAGAATATTTTATAAGTTTGAATATTGAAGATGGGGCTTCATTTAGTATTGGAAATGTCTTGAACCATTAGGCAGAAGACTTCTTTTTTGCCCTTATCTTTTAAAAAAAAAGACATGTGATTTCATAGGTAGAAAAGTTCCCAGTGAGGAATTCCCTTTATCAAAGCTTATAATGCTTGCTTTGCAATTTATAATCTTAGAAAATTGCTTGGGTCACTTAGCATTTAAGTAACTTGCCTAGGATCACAAAGCCAGTATGCATTAGTAGAACAACTTGAACTAATGTATTATTACTCTAGAACTCGTTCTGTGGCTACTATGCCAAGTTGCTTAGCTCCTTTAAATTTTAAAGGGTTGATTGGTATTTTCAATTATTTTAAAAGCTAAAGTTCTATAATGAATGAGTTAAGTAAATAGATTGTGTGGTATCTGGAACAAGGAAAGTAATAGTCATGTTCAGGGGATTTTTCATGAATTCAAGAACAGAAAGTATTGTTCTGAGGACCACATTTTATGAGGGGCTTTTATTAGTGGGAAGGCATCCAGAGGAGGGTAATTCAGGTGGTGAGGGAATGAAATCTGAAAAAAGAGGATTTTTAACCTGAGAAACTTTTAACCTAAGAAAATGATGGCAGCTTTAAGTATTTTAAGGACTGTTATGTGGGAAATCGTCTAGACTTATTCTTCTTTGCTCAGAAGTTAGAATGAAGACCAATTTAATTCAACAAAAATGTATTAAGTGTAAAGCACTGTCCTTTGTGCTAAGACATACAATAAAAAAATTACTCCCTCAAGAGACTGACATCCTACTGATCATATATTAGAATGTAGATACATAAGTAAATATAGCATGACTTAAGAGCAGAGAATGCACTTAAAATTGTAGGAATAGGGAAAACTTCATTGAGGAGATGACACCAGAAATATGCCTTGATCTTGAGAAGAGGTGGGAAAGGAGTACATGCCAGGTATCAGAGAAATTGCTTGGGTGGAAGCACAGAACAATGAGATGGCCTTTTGCACTCAGAAAACAACTAGCAGTTCCTTTTTCTCAAACTACTGATTCAATACTATGAAGGCTGGAAAAGTAAGTTGGAGTCTGATTGTAGAAAGCCTTAATAATAGGAATGAAGGATTTGTATTTTATCCTAGTGTTAGTAAAGGATCCTGGTTTTTGAGCAGGGAATTATTATGTTCATATCTGGGCCTAGGAAGATTATTTGGAGGATTTGTAGTTAGGGCTAATTGGAAGTTTAGGCAAATTGGTGATGAATGATTGGACCAGGGTGGTAGCAGTGGGATAAAATAGATTGAATGTGAGAGATATTGTGAGGGTAAAATTGACAGGACTTGACAATTAATTTGAGAAATGGCAGTTAAAGAAGAGTCAAATGTACTTCCATGGCTTTAACCCTGGATCACTGGAAAGATTAAAAAACCCATGATAAACAGGAGAAAAGGGGTATTTAGGGGGAAGATGATTAATTTAATTTGGGACATAATGACTTTTAGGTGCTGGCCAAATATCCAGATATAGATTAGTAAGAAGTTAGTGATTTGGGACTAGAATTTGGTAGACAGTTTCAGGTTGGATTTTATGTCTGTGTAAAATATGTAATCGATATATATATATA
>NW_025354840.1:0-5959 GCF_016433145.1 Gracilinanus agilis | reverse complement strand
GAGAGAGAGAGAGAGAGAGAGAGAGAGAGAGAGAGAGAGAGAGAGAAAGAGAGAGACTTTAGGGAAGAAAGAGCCCACTTGACACTGATATAACTATAATCAGTGGAGGTAAAATGTTTAATGGATACTAAGCAACCCTGCTACAAATGTCAGATAGATTTGTATACTAGTCTCTGGCCTGATAGTAATCATTCTATTACTCTAATGCTTAGCATCCCCTTTCTCGTGTGTGAATAAAACTGCCTATTCCATATCTGATTCATGTTTGAATGTACTAGGGAAACCTAAAAACATTTTCTTATAGATGTGTAGTAAATAAGATGAAATCTAGTTTTCTTATGAACCAACTCAGGTTCTTAATACTCAAAGACATTCTATGTGCCTGTTCACATAACTGTCTATTTAGAACCCTCTCTCTCCACACCTTAGTAAGGTACTAAAGATATATTGCTAAGGTATGCAAGTAGAGTAAGTCCTACTTACTTCCTAATGCATTATAGTTAACTGATTGCAGAAAAGTTAGAAGAGGTTTGGATGTATGACATTATTGGTCAGTTAGTGGGTATAAATCCACAGTGAAGGATTTCCAGTGTTTCTGTGTCTTAAGGATGTTGTCAAGTTGATAGGTAGAAGGTAATTGCAAGGCAATCTTTTCTCTCAAATGCCAAACCTGATTATTATCCCAACTCAAAACTATACAGCATTATTTTAGTAACAGGATTATGAATGAGTAACATGATAATAGCAATACATTCAACTTGCCAGATGCTTATAAAAGGAAGGTGGCTGGGGATTTAGTAAGGGAAAGTCCACTCCAGCCACCCTGAGAAGAGGGAAGACATGGATCTGCATGGGAAGGTGTTAATAGATTCTTGCTGTACTTCCTAGATGAAGTATCCACATCAATCAATAACAGAATGAATCCATCTAAGAATTACTGAAATATTATCAGGGGAGGTTTTCCTTTAAATATCTAACTGAAATCTGAGAAAGGTAACCAACATAGTTTGTTATACTGTTCAAATAGTCTCTAGACTTTCAGAAACCTGGTGAACCTTCCTCCAGCAGAGACTTGACCATTTTCGGGGGAGAATATCCATGGCTAACAGCTCAGGCTCATGTTCTTCACTTTCAGCACTCACTTGTCATTAAGTAAATCACAGCTTTGCAGTCTTCTTAATTGAGCTTGACCCATGGCTTTAGTTTTCTAGGTACTTATGCATACATTATGTGATTTACTCATTTGAATTTTACAACAAGTGAAGCAGGGAAGCTGTTATTCACCATATTTTACAGATGAGGAAAATGTAGCCCTAAGAGTCTGAATCATTTCTGAAGATCATTTTGGTTAGAAAATGTCAGATTTGGGATGAGAACCCAGTTCTTTTGACTGCTATCCTAGGGTTAGTAAAGTACGGTAAACAATGATGTGATATCATATGTGTTTGGGATGGGTCAAGCATACCAAAACAATGATGATTTTTATCTTATGGCTTTGTTCTGCTGAAATGGTATTTTAATATGGTATCAGTAATTCCCAAGGCTTTGTAGGGGAAATGGACAAAATGAGATACTAACATCTCTCTCGATCCCACTGTGATCCCTGGAACCTAGCTTTTTATACTTAAATTATAATTTTGTATTTACATGAAAATTACACAGAGAAAACAGATGTTACCATTACGCCGATCCAAAAAGATTTCAACAGCCTAGAGTATAGGTCTTAAGACAAAATTTAATGGGGATAAATGTAAAGTGTTTTTCACTTGAATTCAAAGAATCAGTTGCATAAGTAGCAGGAAGGGAGGCTTTACTAGACAATAGTTTGTGTAAGAAGGCCGAAGTTATTTTAGTGGATTTCAATGCCAATATCAATCAAGAATGTGACATAGCAGTCAAAAAGCTAACATGACTTTCACATGTAATTAAAGGAGAATAGCATACAGAATGAGACCTCTACTGACCAAAACAAACCTGGATTATTATATTCAATTCTAAGATGCACACTTTAGGAAGGATATTACCAAGTGAGAGAATGTCCAGAAGAAAGTGATGGGGGAAATTGAAAGATACATTATGCAAGGATTTGTTGAAGGAAATAGGCATGTTTACCCTTCAGAAGAACTTGGAGAGGGTGGAAGGGTGGTTAGGAAAGTGGTGGATTAAACTTGTCTTCACTTATTTAAAGATGTCATTGGAAGAAGGATTACTGTCTTTCTGCATGGCACCAGAAGGATAAGCTAGGAGCAAATTGAAACTATTTCAGAGAAGTATATTTAGATTTAACATAAGGAAAAACTTTCTAACAATTAGAATTGTAAGAAAAGTAGAATGAGCTACCTTACAGTTCTCCAATAACAGGAAGCCTTTTAGTGAAGAAAAGAAAAAGGAACATGAATTTATAAGGGAGCTACCATATATCATGCACTGTGTGCTAAGCACTTTGGTACAAATATTATCTCATTTGATTCTCATAAAAACCATCAGAGTTCCGTTATTATTACCCCCATCTTATGGTTGAGAAAACTGAGACAGAAAAAGTAATTTACTCAAGTCACACAGCTACTAAATGTCTGAAGCTAGATATGAAATCAGATCTTTCTGACTCCAGGTCCAGTGCTTTATTCATTATATCACCTAACTGTGACCTTATGTATATGGGGGCAGGAGAAGGGGTGGGAGTGGCAGAAAGGATGTTTGTTTAGGTAGGGCTTGCACTAACTAGACCATTGAGGTTCCTCTGAGAAGGTTCAAATATTTTGTAATTCTAATGACCTCCTGAGATCCAGTGAAATCCTGTAGTACTTAGGTTTAAAGTCCAGCCTTCTGACTCATACTTCTACCAGTGCTGATCCTCTGCATTTTGCCAAATCAGCAAAAGAAAGAGAAGGTTCAGTAAGTGGAGCATCTCATACTTTCTCACTTGAATGAGATACCATTCCTTTATATAATCAATTTCTGCCCTAGAAATTTTAAGATCATAGATTTAGAGATGTATGGGAACTTAGAAATTATCTAGTTCAATTTCTCTCATTCATATTTGAGGTGTTTTTTAGAGATAACTAATTTATTGTTTTAAAATAATAGCAAACTAGTCCTTTGGGCTTAAATCAGATGGAATTTCAAAAGATATCACAGTCAGAATATTTTAAGGCAATACCACTTCAATTAACATAAGGAAAATTATAGTCCATTAGTAACTTAAAAAGACAGAGCAGCTAGGTAGTTTGATGGATGAAGAGCCTGAATTCAAAATAAGTCTCAGAAACTTATCCTTGTGTGATCTTAGACAAGTCACTTAATCTCAGTTTGCCCAGGTTTCCTTAACTATGAAATGGTTATAATAGCACCTACTTCGAAGAAGCTTAGCACAGTACCTGGCACTTGCAAGGGACTATATACAGTTTTCCCCTCTACTCTTCTCTTTTTGGTCCTCTTGGAATATGAAGGACAAAAACTCTACCCTTCTTAAAAGAAGATTAAATTCTGGTAATTTGGATGCATAGATTACTTTGTGCTAAATAAATAAATAGATAATGAATGTATTAAGTACTTACTTTATGCCAGTCTTTCTGCTAAATGCTGGGAACTACTTTTGATGAGCTTGCATTCTAATGAGGGAAGACATATAACATAAAGAACTGGTAAGTATGGGAAGGAAGAAGTTCTCTCTATAGGAAAAGTTGGGAGAGGCAGTTGATCTAGGAGTTACATGAGTATGGTTGGGGTTTCTCATGTATAGTGATGGCATCAGGAATTCACCAATCAGGAGACTGGGACTCAGTGGGGTGGTAGCATTTCTTCAGTAGGATAGGCTATTGGTTAAGAGGTAGAGAAATTGGAAGAATTCATTTGAGCTGAGGGATAAACCTTTTTGTGATAGAATTTCTATACACCCAGTGCTTGGTTGCAGACTACTTTATGGGTCTCTCTGTAGGGAGCCATTCCAAGGAAACCCAATTCTTTCCCCATAATTTTTGTATAGATTTGTTCAGAGATGTGACTAAGGCTAGTTCCTTAAAAAATACAAAACTCAGCGTAGTCCTTGATTTAACTGGCTTAACTTCTTCTTGCTAGGGGAACTAAGTAGACAAATCAACATCAGAAATGTCATGTAAGAAAGAGGTAGAAGTACAGGTTTGATTGACCAGTCATTCTCACCTTTTCCAAATGGGTTTATCAACCCTTGATTGTTCTTGAAGCCACGCATTTTCTTTATGTTCTTACACTCCTGTGAGATGTCCTGGTATGTGCAGGGAGAAAATGAGGGAAAGGGAATAAGAAATTTTTTGGAGAAGCTTTTTAAGTGACTGCTATTTTAAAATATGAAGTTTTAAATATTCTGCCATAATAAAGCCAGTCCAGGATGTCAAAGATCAGTCTTTAAGGTTAGAAGGATTTGTTTACAGTCAAATGAAAAGAATATTTTCCCCTTCTTTCATATTATTACCTCTTCATATATACATAAAAAATATAGAATGCAGAATCTCTGGTCTAATTTATAAACTGTACCTCCAAAACAATGACAATAAGATCACATCCCGGAAAATGCAAAAGATATTCTCATAGCTTTCTCATTTCTATCCATTTTAATACCTATCTACTTACTTAGTAACCAAGGATAGGACTGATGTGAATAATGTGCATTTCTGTTTACTTATTCAACAATTCAAGGAGGCTGTATTTAGTGACTGATGTTCTCCTGCCACATGGTGGTGCTTGCCAGTTTTAGATTTTTTCCTGGTGGCATCATAACAGTCAATACGGAACAGGCAGCATAAAACCAGAGCATTCCAATTAACATGGTTTTGCTTAAACTGCTTAATTATTTAGATTTTTGAAAAGAACTCAATGGATGTAACTATATTTGCTAACCATTCACAACCACTAATTAATTATATGGGAGTTTTAAGTTTCATGGGGAGGGGGAAAGAAGGGAGGAAGATGTATTAGGAGTACATATGCTTAGTAAGCATGCCAGAATTTACTTAGCATAAAATTCAATAGCAATTTTACTTTCAATTTGCTAAGAGGTTGAATGAAGATCCTGTTTGTATAGCCCAGCACTGAAATCCTACCAGGTTTGGTTATATTATCATAATTGCTGCATAAACACTTTTAAGGACTTTCCCTTTAGTTTAATGCATGGTTTATTTTCATAAGCTTGATAAGTTGCCACACTAGCTCTGCTACGGAAAATGAAACATGCTTGCCTGCTTACTGTTGAGTTACTAAATCTCTATATACATTAAACTTAAATTTATGCTATGGCTTCTGTTAAAAGGCTGCAGCAGGAGGCAAGATCTCTGATTCCGTGCTTTTGCAATATCCGATGGCAGTTCTATCTAATGGGCATTCCTCCTCCTTAAAGGTTTTAGCTGCTACATCTAGAAGCCGATTTTCTGATGCCTCCAACGTCTGGTCAGATTGATTTGTTTTAATGGAGTCTTTTTCGGTAAGGAGAGAGATGCCACAGACCAGAATGTGAGGATCGGCAGCTTAATTGCCAGGATTGAGAGTCACTGTGTAATTCAGAAATCCTTGGGGAGGGGTGCAGATCAAGAGAGCGGATAAGGGTGGTTGGGGGTGGGGGGAGCTGTATGTCTGTGTTGGGGCAGGGGCGGGGCTGTAGGCTAATGGGATAGGTTTCGCATAATAGGAAAATTTTGGATTCCTTTGAGACACCAAGGTGTGGCCCAGTCCAGTCTCTCCAAGGAGAAGTTAAAAAGCAAAGGAGTGGGAGGAGGTTGGAGGTTAAGGAACTTAAGAGGAGAGCTCTAGCACAATTTGTTTGCATGCGAGAGACAGTTACCTTTCTCAGAGTGTGTTGATGTCTCCTTTTTGTGACTAGGAATGGAAGCTAAACCTGACATGCGATAAAAACAATCCCCTTCTAAAGACAGAGCTTGGGATAGACTTGAAGAGAGCTTTGTCTGAATAACCACTGAACCCATTATGA
>NW_025354839.1:0-4128 GCF_016433145.1 Gracilinanus agilis | reverse complement strand
AATGAACAGCTCACTTCCAATGCCCACTGTTAGCAGAGAGCAGTTTGTTTAGGTGCTACAAGAAGCATTTGTTAGAAATCACAGCCAAAAAGAGAGAGAAGTTTGGTCAATCAGAGTGTAAAGCACAGGGAGAGTTAGGGGACAAGGAAGTCAGCTCAGCCAATCAGATGGCTGATGGCTGTACCTGAGTACCCTCAGTTGCAGGGGCCGTGTGTGCTGCAACTGTTTTAATGAGCTTTCTCACTGCAAATATTTCTTTTTAAACATGGATCCTAAAGAACTGATCTTTTCCTTTTAAAGCATGCTTATCATAAGGTTGTATGTTTTTGTTTATTGGTGTCTTTGTCACAGTCTCGTCTCTATGTATTCTTAAATTGGATATTACAAAAAAAAAAGAGGGGGAGTTGAAGGATTGAACTTCCCACAGTCAAAAATCCTCAGCAGAGGACAAAAGAAAATATCTGTTCAATGATTTTTCCTCTTTCTTCCTCTGGATGGACCCCCAAAGGAGTGAAAAAGAAAAATTCGGAGCAGAAAAGGGAGATTTTACTCCACAATTGGAAGCATTTTCACTTAAGATCTGATTTTAAGGGTTGAGGATTGCTAATGATGTTGATATGGTACAATGTAATTTTATTGATTGTGGTAACTGTTTGTCAGTCAAATGTGAAATATTAACCAGATTTTATTGAGCACAAAAACTCATGGTTAGAAGTTTGTTAAGCCTTGGTTTCAGTGAATGGAGAATCGTCTAAATGTGGTTAATAGCCAGTCTGACACAGAGAGGCAATGTTTATTCTATAAGGTCAAAAATTGTATTGGCTACTTTGTAGATGTAAAAGTCATTCAGAAAAAGTTGTAATGTTATTATTGAGAACTTATTCTAGAATTTAAACTTGGGATTTTCAAATGAGATGTTCTTTTAATGTATGTGCTGTCAGAACTAGCAACATGTGATCATATGATACACAAGAAGTTTTTAAAGTGGTTAATCTGTGTATGGGTTTTAATAATACAGGTACTGAGATTTTGGCAAAAATGTGTGCAATGTATAAGAAGGAATTTGTGATCTACAGATTAACATGCATTTAGAGTCAAATTGCTAGAAAGCAATGATGAATGAATACAAAACATGTATGCATTTGGACTATAAAGAGAATTAAGTTTTCAATAGGTTAAGAATATATGAACTGTATGACATTAACAAGAGAAAATTTGACCAGCCCAGGAAGCTAATAGGATCACATGCAATTAAATATAGTACCTTTCCTCTTTTTTTGCAATAATGGTAAAGGAAGAGAAGCCAGAGGAAATAAGAATAATTGATAAAGAAATAATAGGTGTGAATTCTAGAACAAATGGTAAATCAGAATAATATTGATGGAATTTAATCAGTTATGTAAACAATGCTTTGAGTTAAAAGGAAGCTGAACTAGAGGTTCTATTCTGTTTAAACAGAGGTCTGAAAGGAATAAAAGTAAATGGCTTTGAAATTCAGTTGTTTACATACTGAAAGATTGCTAGAGGACTTAAAGTTGTTTGGAAGTTGTGGAGTTCAAACTAAAGTCTGTTGAAAATAATTTATTATGAAGATTTTGGTACATGCTAAATTTTAAATTGTAGGTGATCTCACTTGGTAAAGAGAGATAAGAGACAAGGTTGTTAAGTCATAAAAACCTAAAATCAAGCCAGGCAGTCTTAGGGTAAATTGCTCATAAACTCTTCCTTGCAAACAGGAAGGAAAAGAAAGAAATACTTTTAATTGTTCCACTTTGATACTTAGGAACTGATATAGCAACACAGGACATAAATAAGATCTGAAAGAGTTTAAAGATGAGGATATTTTAATTGTATACTTCAGAGTTTTAAAGAGATGTTCAAGCAAGTAAAAGCTGATAGAAAAGTCATGGATATCTTGTAAAACAGGTTCCTTTTTTAGCAGTACAGTTGTTATAGGGGTGCAAATGGTGGACCCCTGGGTTCGGGAAGGAGGTCCTGAGGATGAGCGGACTCCAAGTTTAGCTTAGAAGTATCCTTTTCAAAGAGCGTGGACATGACTCCTTGCACTCAGGCATTTAGTGAGTGGGGGGGTCTGTCTGAGATCCTTTGGGCTTTGGCTATCAGGGTGTGGCCAGAGGTGTATCTGTTTAAATTGATTAAAAATATTTTTTAGGTTTAAAGTTATCATAAATGGTTTTCCATCTCAGTGTATTAAAATTAACTAACTTCATTATTACATTTCACTTCCTGGTCTTGAAAATAGATAAGCAGCCTACTTGTCAAAAGGCTTTCTTTGAGGTTTATAGTGCTTAAAAGGTTTCAAATCTTGTAATTGGAAACAGACCCTGTAATACTACATGCTTTATGATATTCCTTTAAGTATGATTTTTATGTAAATTGTTGCTAAAACATGTGCTTTAAGTGTTGTTTGAATGTAAGCAAAAGCTCATTGTAAACCCGACAGTACCATGGGTTTTGTTCAATACTCAGTGGTTACCTCAGTTTACCAATTTGTACTATGAACTGAATCTTATAATGAGCACTATGCTAAAGTTACAGTGTCTCAATTCTTGGGAGTTATTGATTAGCATTTGAAGGGATACCAAATGGTATGTTTGTTTTTGTGATGGTAATAGAGAGTCAGAGAAAGTGAAGAGGTAAGGTGTGTTGTGTTTGAATACAGAAGAAAGAGAGACTTGGATGTCCTGAGTATGCAGATTCGTGATGGGTAAATGGAAGTTGTGTTCTGCTTTTTAAGCAGAGGGTTTGAGGGAAAAAGAGAGAGGAAGAAGGAGAGAGAAGGAGAGATGAAAGAGAACAGATAGGGAGGTGAAAGAGAATAGAGGAGATGTTCTACTCTTTTAATTGGATCCCTGACCTAGGGATAATTTCTAAAGTTAGTGTATATGGTGTTGGGAAAATCATAAATAGTTCTGGAATTTCTCTTGAAAGTTACACTGAAGAGATTCCGGTATGGCTTGTCTTAGTCTTTCAGATGGCCCAGGTACAGGAGACGATAACAGCCCTGATTTATATTTACTGTGGAGCTACTCAATCCAGCACTCCTGTTCCTTAATTCAGGTTTTGTGACTAAAGTGTGATATGTTCATTATTGCCAAAATATGTAAGAATAACTGAGTGATCAGCCTGGTAGGGATGTGAAAGGCTTGTTTGAGGGTATGGAAATTGTTTCCAGAATGCTGCTTAGCAGAATTTCTCTGAGCTGTAATGGGAAAGACTTGTCTTTTAAGGAAGGAGAAGGCTTCTGGGATCCAGTAGTGATACAGTGCAAAAGACAGAGAATGTTCTGTGATGGTTAGAGAGGCAATTCTAGGGCTCAACTTGGACTGGACCTCTTCTGACCATCTAGGCTACTAATGCTTGAGTGACACAAGGATGGCATGAGCCAGTGACAGCTTTGGCCTACACATGGAGCCCCTCACTATGTGTCCCTTGGGACATGAGGAAATGCTTTCCTATCTGCCTTCCCTTTTTGGAGCAAGTTCCCATAATCAGCACTTAATGCAAATTGTAAATTAATGTTTCCATCTCCCCAAACAACCTATTAGGTTAATAATTGAAAATTGTCAAATTGTTAGGGAACACACTGGAGAAGTAGGTGAAGTTTAGTGATAGATGACTTGTAGCTTGCAGCCTTAATTTACCATAACTAAAGTGGGATTTTGAGCTTGGAAATATAACCCAAAACTTTCTGGATTTCCTACAGAATCTGGGATAAAGAAATTTATCTGTAAAATATTGTTATTCAAGTAGTTATAGATGCCATATTAATGTGGGCCTTATGAAAGGATATTTTTTTAACAGAAACATCACATGCCAACTCTGCAAACAACTTAGGGATCAAATTTCCTAAAAGGTTTAATTCCTGTCAGAGGATGATTTCTGGGGATAAAATCTGTTGGCTAAGATACCCAAATGTTAATGTTTAATATCAGTTTCTATTGTGCTAATTTTCTTTTTTTGTATCTGGTGTTCTAGTTTTTGCCCTAGTCCTAGGTTCTATACTTCTGCCTTAGGGATGGATGCTCCCCCTTGTGACCTGTCTGTCAGTCTGGGGAAACAGTCTCTGGTCTCCAAGCCTTCAGGACCCTGGCATTCGCTGCAGAG
>NW_025354838.1:0-4894 GCF_016433145.1 Gracilinanus agilis | reverse complement strand
AGGAAGGAAGGAAGGAAGGAAGGAAAGAAGGAAGGAAGAAAACCCATACTCACTTTACTTTGCCTTAATTTTCCCATCTGTAAAATGAGACAGTTGTTGATCTCCCTACTTATATCCCTAAGTTCCCTTCTAGCTCTGAATTGAGGATCCTCTGACCCTAAACAGGTAATCTATCTCCAGGTTTCTTCTCTATTCCAATTATGATTTCAAAAGTGAAGGGGAGACTGAGTTAGATAATGGGAATGTTTATATTAGAGGGTAGAACTTATATATCTTCCAATCATTATTATCAAAAATATAGAAAGAACTTTAAGGTTTACAACAAAGTTTATAACCTTGTGAAGCAGAGAATACTATCATTGTCCCCATTTTATAGTTGGTGAAATGGAGATGTAAAGGGGTAGAACGACTTACAAACCTCTGGTAAGTGGATTAAAACCCAAGATTTCTGACATCAAGGCCAGCACCCCACCCTAGCAGAAGCATCCAACAAATTATCTGATCCCAGGTGAAGCCCAACATGACCAATATCCTTTTGCATGGAAAATACTTTATAAAAGTGTAAAATGCCATTCTGAGGCAACAACTTCAAGATAAAAATAAAGACCTGGAAGACAACACCTCTTCAACCTATCAGTTCCTCAGGACATGGCAGAGGTATCTCTTTTCATACCAACAGGAGAAAATCCACGCATCCCTTAGCAATATTCTTTCAGTGTCCCCATTCATTTAACAGTACCCTTCATTTGGCCTCTCAGGTTGTGCTCAATAGTTTTGCTTACAATCATCTCAAGGATCCAAATATTTCTATTCAGGGAGGTGGTGAACTCAAGTTAATAATGCAAAAGAAGAACATTGCTTTAAAAATTTCCTCCCAAAGCAGTGTTTGTTACTATTAAAAATCTTCTGAGTTTCAAAAACAAAGTCCAACTGAGCAATTAACTTCTTTTCATAATATACCACCAAGACCACAAATCACACAAACCCTACTTCCCCAGGAGCCAACATTCAATGATGCCACTGGAAATAACAAAAACACTAGGAAGAAAATCAATCTGTGGGTGTTCCATCATCCCTAACTGAATAGTCTCTTGTAGAAAGAAATTTTCTAGACTGACAAGCAATCTCAAAACAACTTTTTAAGAGCCATGTGTATTGAACGGAAAATCCTACAGACACTCAGGATTCAAAAGGAAGGTACCTTGTAATTCATTTGGGCAACCTATTAGAATCATCCATTAATGGCAAAGAGATGGAGAGAGGAAGAAGTGGAGGAAGCAACTGAGACAGGCACAGAGATAGAGACAGATGGGGAGTGGGGAAAAGGAGTCAGCATAGTGCAGTGGAGAGAGTCTTTGAGTCATGAAGCCTTGGATTCAGGCCTTGACATTAGTCATTTAATTTTGAGCAGTTTTCTTAAATTCTCAGCACCCCAGAAAACTATCTAAGACTTTATTTACAGAAGAGGTATCAATCTGCACTGAGGAAATCACAAGTTGGGGTCACATACTACTTGTGGGAGATCAGAAGGAGTCAGTAGTAAGCCCATAAGCAATTGGATACTTTAACTATGGGATATCAGATTTCTGGAGTTGGAAGGAAACCAAGCAGTCTAATTTTCTTAGTGTCTGAGGTCTTCCCTGATAACAACAACCAAAAAAACCAGGATCAACTTCCAAATCATTGGAACTCCAAACCACTTTGCAGCATATATACCAAACCATTGAGGAATCATGGGAATTAAAGGAATCACAGAATGTCAAGATTGGAAGGGATCCCAGAGGATATCTAATCCAAACTGTACATAAACAGGAATCCTCCCTAAAACACCTTGGATAGTAAGCCATTCACCTCTACTGGAAGACTTCTAGTAAAGGGGAATACATTACCTTCTATAAGAGCCCATTTTGTTTTTGTATGACTAATAGTTAGGGAGGGTTTTCTTGTTTTGTTTTGTTTTACTTTTGTTGAGCTCCCTTTCTGCAATGTCAATTCAAAAGACATTTAGTAGACATCTGCTGAAAGCTTCCACCCATTGTGTCTAGTTCTCTTCTCTTTGATCCAAGCAGAACAATCAAATTCTTCTTCTACACTACAGTCCTCAAATATTTGAAGATAACTGTCATGTACCTACTAGTATCCAGTGGAGTTACAAACATGTCCAAGGTAGCATGCCCACCAATGATGCAGATCATGACCTGGAAATTCCTGAATATTCTGTAAGACCCTTTCCCACATTCTCCTATATGTCTACTACTAATGGTACATCAACATTTCAAGGATCTTCCTGGAGCTCTCTTAAAATCTTAAGGATCCCAATAGAGCATGCCATCTGTCCCCTTTATTCTAACCCATACAACCCACCCATTTTCTTTGTTCAATCTTTGCACCACTTATTTTATGTAACACCTAATATGCACCTCTCCACTACTCCTTCGGGGGCGCCTGAATTTCAGTCCTTCAGAGACTATAATATTCTATGATTCATAGCCATAAAGCTATGAATATTGAATTGAATATTGATATTAAAAATATGGACCTTTGTTTCAAGGAGGATTTGGGGGTCATTAAAAGAACGCTGTAATTTCTCAAAGGCAATCCAATTTTGTAACTTCTCCTATTCAATTCTAGTCCTAACTTACTATCCATTTACAGTATCCATTCGATATACATATATTCTGATGGGGTGTTATGCGATATCCATCCAACTGTACATCAGAGTCTAAATCAGTGGTTCACATTTAGTGGTTTATCAATTCTTTAAGCATTCAAGATGATTCAAGCAATTTATACTAAAAATTCTTTAATGGTTCCTTAAGCAGTAAACAATTATAAAGAATATTATGAGTAGCATAGCACATTACCCTGTGGGTTCACAATGCATTTGCTATTCATGTTATAGTTGTTGAAATGAGACAAAAACCACTGAGATTGAGAACCTTCATTTAGACAAAATCTAGCACAGTACCTGGCACATAGTAGGCATTTAACCAATGCTTATTGACTGATAGAAGGCAGATATTTGTAATCTACTTCTTTTTCCCATTGTGGAAGTTTAAGTAAAACATTTCTGAGTAAATAACGAGCTCATGTAGGAGATTCTGCATTATGGGGCTTGGCACCATCAATACAATTTCATCTGAAAAGAGGGAGTTCCAGGATACCACATCACTTTTAGGGGCTCTCTCTTTAACTTGTCCTCAGCAATGGATTTCCTCCATGATAGTGGTGCAAATCTTTTGATGAGCCTCAGTTAGATAGCACAGTGGATAGAGCATTGGGGTTGGAGTCAGGAAGATTCTGGCTCTCGGGTACTTATTAGCTATGAGACTGTAGCAAGTCTCCTAACCTCTGGCTTCTTCAGTTTACTCATCAACAAAGTAGGTATAAAAATAGTATCTTCTATCTACCTCCCAGAGTTGTTGTGAGGCTAAAATGAAAAAAAAATGGTAAACACTTTGCAAAACTTGAAGACTATGCAAATGCTAATTATTATCATTATTTAATGCTCATTTTGTATCACTGGTCAGAGGATCAGCTAATCAGACAAGACTATCTTTGTTATGTTATATCTTTCAAAGAATGTTGAATAATTTTGATACACATATAGGATACATCTTTTTTGGAAGAAAAAACATAAATGTCTTTTCTTTAAGCCCTTACCCTTTGTCTTAGAACTGATACTCAATATTAGTTCCAAGGCAGAAGAGCACTAAGCATGTGGGGTTAAGTGACTTGCCTAGGGTTACACTGCTATGAAGTGTCTAAGTCCATATTTGAACCCAGATCTTTTCAACTCCAAGCATGGATATCAATCCAGTGAACCACCGAAGTGCTCCTTCTAATTTCTTTTCTAAATCTTTCAAATATGTGTTTTTTTCAAATCCCTCTTTATGTCAATCCTATTCCTGAATTTTCTTTTTAGATTCTTCTGTACTCTAACATTGTGCCTTCTGGAATCCCTGTTATATCATTAACAAATTGCCGTTCTTTTAAATTTTTGCCCTCTCCTAGAAAGTTATTTTGGATACAATTTTTATGTACTTATATTGTACATGTGTTCCCTTCTCCCTAAGTATTCCTAGCACCCAGGATGTTGCTTGGCACAAAAGAGACCTTTAATAAGTGCTTGTGGATTGAATTGAACATACTTTGATGGAAATATTATTCAGGTCATTCGTCTGGGAAGGATAAGAGGAGAAAAAGTAAAAACCCTTGCCTTCAAGAAAGGCATTTCAGAGGGTATTGGGAAAAACCAGAAGACCTCCTACTCAAAAAAAATCAAGCATTACCAAAGTCATCACCAGCTAATCTAAGGCCTGACCCCCAAAGCAATGTTGTCCCTCCCATTCCTCCATATTTTAATGGAGATAGTAAGACAAAGATGCTCCCTCTGTGCATGGTTCCAAGTAACAGACAGAGAGGGAAAACTCTACTTAAAATCCCCTAAAATGATATTTGATGTTTTGAACCCAGAATCTATCTGTCTATTGTCTGGAATGGTTTTGGGCATTAGGGGAAGTTTCAAGCAGGCTGTTATACTGAGCCTTGGAAAAATACCAGTAGAGCTAAAGAGTGCATGCTGAAGCTCATGAGAGAAACATTTTTTAAGATGCCTGGAAGAAGAGAAAAAGAAAGGTCATCAAATGAGAGAGACACATTGAAATCAATGGAATCAGAGAGCAAGTGGTCCAGATACTACTTTATTAAGTTTACAACAGGATACATTTGGAAGAAAAAAGACAAGTATCTCTAAGTGAAGAGATGCACTAGTGGTCATCAAGAGACTGGAGAAACTCCCTACAAAGTACCATTCACTGCCCCCCATCACTCCATCTAGTACTTTTCAACCTTTGCTCTCTCTCTCTTGTGTGTGCTCTCTCTCTCTCTCTCT
>NW_025354837.1:0-3202 GCF_016433145.1 Gracilinanus agilis | reverse complement strand
GAGAGAGAGAGAGAGAGAGAAGGCTAATTGCATCAACAACCTCTCAGAGTAAACAGTTGATCAGGTCAAACAAAGCCACTTCAAAGGAAGGTCAAAAATAAATTCCAGTAAACAAAATCACGGCCACTCTAGTAACTAATGAAAGTGTTTTGCAGGAAACAACCCTTTGGTGTTGCTATCATTGCTTCTAGGCACAGGGGAAACATCACAAAAGCCAACCCTTCCTAGGCTAACTGGAGATGAGAGATGATGGATGCATCTGATTTTCTAAGACAAAGAGCAACTAGGAACTGATTTTTATAATGATGAAAAAGCCAACATTTGCTCCCCACCCCTTTGTTTCCAGGACGCTTCTCCTCTCTGAAAAAATTAGCTTTTCTGAGTTGTTTACACTCTTCTGCTCTTGTGCTGTCGCCAGAGTCTTTCCCCAGCTTCCTGTTCATTTTCAGGAGAGCCGTATCCAAAAGCAATGATTACAAACAGGAGGTAAGGCCCATCGATCCAAATTACAGTACACTGTATACAACTCCAGGTTGATGCTGTCCCGATGAGCGCACGGAAGTGAGGCCAGCATCACACCCAGCCTTGGTACCAAAGGCTATTTTTATGCCACCATAAAGCACATGTCTTATTTAAACTCTCTACTGACCTCTAAAACTTTTTAAACATAGTTCTAACAATTTCCTCAACAGCTGGCATGAGTTATTACCTTGAGGCACACTCTTGAGCATCTAATCACCTGGGGGAATAAAGAAAGATGCAGGATGCAATAAAAATAAAAGTGCTATATTTCAAATCTGGGGACCCACACTCAAATTCCATCTTTGCCATTTACTAACAGAGTGACCTTGGTCAAATTAGGACACCGGTGTGGGCCTCAGTTTTCTTATCTGCTAAAGAAAAAAAAGTTAGACCAGATGGCCTCTAAGGTCCAGTCCATATCTAAGCAGGGAAGCTAGGTGGTACAGGGGATCCAGTGGCAGGCTAGAGTCAGGAAGACCTGAGTTTAAATCCAGCCTCAGATCCTTGCTTGTGTGACCTTAGTCAAATCATTTAACTTTGCCTCAGTTTCCTCATCTGTCGAATGAGCCGGAGGAGGATATAGCAAACCACTCTAGTACCTTTGCCAAGAAAACCCCAAATGGGGGTCATGAAAAGTCCATCATAACTGAAACGACCAGGGGGCAGCTGGGTAGCTCAGTGGATTGAGAGTCAGGCCTAGAGACGGGAGGTCCTAGGTTCAAATCTGGCTTCAGATACCTCCCAGCTATGTGACCCTGGGCAAGTCACTTGACCCCCATTGCCTACCCTTACCACTCTTCCACCTAGGAGACAATACACAGAAGTTAAGGGTTCAAAAAAAAAAAGAAATCTCATAACTAAAACGACCACAACAACCAACTCTAAATGTAAAATTCTATTATCACAGGTAGAATTTTAAAATAATAATAAATTTCTATGAAAATAATTAATTAATTGAATTTTAAACTAAGCCTTGGAATTCAGATTCCTTGAGGGCAGGGCATAGGCCACTGCAGTGTCTGGTATATAAGAGTTATTTAATAAAAGTTGACTCACTGACTGGCCAATCTACAAATAAGCCTCAAAATATAACAATTCCATTTCCTTCATGGCTCTTATAATTGTATATCCATAAAAAAGGAGACATCCACAGAGAACAGCAAAAAGTCAGGTAAGGTTACCAGGGAGGGAGGGAAGGGGAGGCAGTATTGGTAAAAGGGAAGGAAGCCAATGCAAATTTTATGGGTTTAATAGAATTTTGGCAAACTTGATGAATTTTGAAAACTATTTGCAAGCTGCAATGATATTATATTTCCATGTTCACGTACACAGGAATTGAAAGATATTTAATACTTTTTTTTTCACTCTTGTACTAGGATTCTCTCCATCCATCTCCCACCTTCTATCTATAAACAAACCCTTCCCTTTTTTTTGCATTCCCTGTCCTGTCCCTGGCTTTCTGGCTCCTTTTCCTGCATAATCTCTCCTTATATATATTTATAAAAAATATGAGACTTTGTGTCTCTCCTGGATAGTAGAATCAGAGGTCTAGATGGGATTTCCAAAGATCACTTGGTCTGTTGTCTCGGTTACAAAAGTAATGGACCAGGAGCAGTTAGGTGGCTCAGTGGATAGAGAGTCAGGAGGACCTGGCTTCGAATCTGACCTTGGATGCTTCTGAGCTGTGTGACCCTGGCCATGTCACTTAACACCAATTGCTCAGCCCTTCCTGCTCTTCTGCCTTGGAACTAATACTTAGAATTGATTCTTCTTTTTTTTAAACCCTTACCTTCTATATTGGAATAAAAAATTTTTTAAAATTTTAAAGAGTCAATACTAAGAATTGGTTCCAAGGTAGAATGGTGGTAAGGGTTAGGCAATGAGGGTTAAGTGACTTACCCAGGGTCACACAGCTAGGAAGCATCTGAGGTAAGATTTGAACCTAGAACCTCCCATCTCTCAATCCACTGAGCCACCTAGCTGCCCTTTTAGTATTGATTCTAAGACAGAAGGTAAGAATTTTTAAAAAAGGGATAGACTACAACCATTTGCTTTTTATGGGTCCCCAAGGAAGGAAATCACCCCATTTCCTTTGGAAGCTCATCACCATAAATAGGCACCATTCCTCGTGTCTAACTCAATTTCCTAATATATACTTTCCAAAATACTAGGAAAAAAGCACAACCACTGACATTGTTTTCAACAATAGGTTTCTACCTTTAGGAAATCTCACGCTTTTCCCTTCTGACCAATCATTTCAAAATCTTTCTCCATAGAAGTCATTTCCTTTTATGCATTTCATACATGTGTGTGTGCGCACACACAGAAAATCGACTCCGTCTCCCATGGCTGTCCCCAGCTTTATGCTCCCTCTGCCACCACCTCACAGTTCAAGCCTTCATCATCATTTACTAAGTCTATTACAACAGCCACCTAATTAGACCCCCAGGCTCAGTGTCTCAAGTCTCCTCCGGTCAATCCTTTACAGAACAGTCAAAATAATCTTTCTAGTCCATAGGAGAAGCAGCGTGGCATGGTGGCCAATATCCTCCTTGATGCTACTCCTTCCATCTGTTAATGATCTCCAGTTTACCCTGTCTAGACTTAGCTTGCACCTAGCTATTTGCATGTTACCTGACACATAGTAGGCTTTTAATAAATGTTTATTAACTGAATGAAA
>NW_025354836.1:0-1700 GCF_016433145.1 Gracilinanus agilis | reverse complement strand
TGAGAAAAATGGAAGAGATCTGGCAAGAAAATAACAGTTTAAAAGGTGGAATCCTGCAATTGGAAAGTGAGGCTCAGAAACCAAATTAACTGATAAGCAAATTGAACACCAGAAATGACCAGATTGAAAAGGAATACCAGAAGATTATGGCCGAAAAACAGAAGATTATAGCCAAAAACCAAAAGATCATAGCTGAAAACCAAAAGATTATAGCCGAAAACCAATACCTAAAGGCGAGAATTGAGCAATAAGAAGCTAATGATCTCTCAAGACAACAAGAACAAATAAAACGAAGTAAAAAAAGACTGAATAAAATAGAAGGAAACATGAAATATCTCAATGAGAGAGTGACAGACCAAGAAAACCGGACTAGGAGAGACAATTTTAGAATAATTGGTCTTCCAGAAAAACCAGAAATTAATAGAAACCTGGACTCCATACTAACAGGAATTATTCAGCAAAATTGCCCTGAAGTCCTACAATAAGAGGGCAATATAGACATTGAAAGGATTCATAGAACACCTGCGACATTCAATCCAGATAAAGAAACTCCCAGAAATATAATTGTCAAATTCAAGTGTTTCCAAGCAAAAGAAAAAATCTTACAAGAAGCCAGAAAGAGACAATTCAAATATCAAGGAGCACCAATCAGGATCACACAGGATCTGGCAGCCTCCAAGCTAAAAGATCGCAAGGCTTGGAATACGATATTCAGAAAGGCAAGAGAGCTGGGCCTGCAACCATGGATCAACTACCCATCAAAATTGACTATATATTTCCAGGGGAAAGTATGGGCATTCAACAAAATTGAAGAATTCCAGGTATTTGCACAGAAAAGACCAGGGCTAAATGGAAAGTTTGATATCTAACCACAAAAATCAAGAGAAACATGAAAAGGTAATTAAGATACAGAGGGGAAAGAAAGAAAACTTATACTTTTTAAATTTGCCTTTTTAAGGGCCTCAGTGAGATTTAATTATCTGTATTCCTATGTAGAGAAATGTTATGTATAATTCTCTGTAGTGAACTCTATTCACTATTATAGTACTCACTATTATAGTAATCAGAAGAATAATTCACAGGGTGAGGGTAGAACACTAAATAATCTAAGATGACATGGGGGATGGGAAAGAGGGGGTGGATAGCAGGGGACACCAAGTGAAACTTGAGTGAATAAGAAAAATAGGATATTCCATTACATACAAAGAGGATATGGGAAGGAGAGAGGACAAATACTATTATAAGAAGGAGAGGAAGAGAGCATTAAGAAGTAATAATCAAACCTTACTCTCAGTGTAATCAACCCGGAGAGGGAAGAGTAGCTATACTATCCATTGGGACATAAAACTTTTATCTAACCCTTCTGAGAAAGTTAGAAGGGATAAACCAAGGGGATATAATAAACAAAGAAGGAGTCCTACCAAATTCCTTTTATTACACAAATATGGTACTGATTCCAAAGCCAGGGAGATCAAAAACAGAGAAAGAAAACTATAGACCAATCTCCCTAATGAACATAGATGCAAAAATCTTTAATAGAATACTAGCAAAGAGACTCCAGCAAGTAATTAAGAAGATCATCCACCATGATCAGGTGAGATTAATACCAGGAATGCAAGGGTGGTTCAACATTAGGAAAACCATCCACATAATTGACCATATCAACAGTCTAAGAAACAAAAATCACATGATTATCTCAA
>NW_025354835.1:0-5186 GCF_016433145.1 Gracilinanus agilis | reverse complement strand
CCCCCTCCCCAACCCATACCACTACATCCCCAGCCCGTCCTGCTCCCACCTCCTCAACCTGTCCAACCCACCCCTCAGCCCCTCCTACAGACAATCAGGGATACTGCTATTGCTGCAGGACGTACATTCCCTGCCATTCAAGATAGCCCAACACTATTTACTTTTAATAATGGAGACCTGGTATCTGTAAAACACTTTACTCCCTTCAGCCCTGATGATTTAGCTGGATTTAAAAAGAATACGCCTAGTTTTGAGAAAGAACCATTTTTAGTTTTAAAAACATTAGAAAATATATTTGATACTTATGACCCTACTTGGCAGGACGTTGAAAATGTTTTAGGAACACTTCTGACACATGGTGAGAAAGAGAGGATCATTAATCGGGCCAATCTTAATAAAAGTAAAGACACACCTAACTGGCCCCATAAAAATCCAAAATGGAATTACAACTCTCAAGCAGATACTAAAAAATTATATGATGGCAGGCAAGCATTATTAACAGCTGTAAAAGCTTGTGCTGACACAGAAGACATGTGGGACAAATTCGAAAAAACTAAACAGCGTGTTGATGAAACTCCTTCCCATTTTATGGACAGACTGATTGAGGTTGCAAGGAGGTATATGGACCTTGACTTAACCATAGAACGGGAATTAAAACATGTACGTAGGCAATTTGTAGAAAACTCCTGCAAAGTAGTCAAAGACTATTTTAAGACTCATTGCCCAAATTGGGATAAAATGGGCCTTGAGGAATTAAGGAGGACAGCATCTTATGTTTTTAGAAGCCAAGAACAGGAGGATGATACTGACTCGATAGATGTTTTAAAAGCAGAAATCAAAAGGCTAAAAGCAAACCAAAAAAATAAAGGAGAGATTATAGCCCCTCTCCGAGAATCTAACAATCAGCCTGCTTTCTGTTCCTTTTGTGAAAAAAAGGGTCATAAAATGAGGAATTGTAGGACTCTTTTAAGAGTAATTGGGAATAATACACAGCCAACAGATAACTATAGGAATAACAGAAACAGAAATAGCAATAATAATAATGATGATTCCAGGAATAGCAATTTTAGGCATGATAGAAATGCTAAAAATAAACCTCGGGATGATGATAGCTCATACCAAATGACCCCACAACAGTATATCTCAAGTGGAGCTAGGCCCTGAACTAATCAGGGTGCTAATGCCCCTCAGGGGGGTGTCCATGGAGCCCAAGCATCTTTATGATTATATTCAAAAATTGAGCAATCCTACCACTAAAAAACACTTAAGAGCAATCCTAGGAGCAACAGGTTTCTGCAGACAATGGATCCTTTGCTATGGAGAAATTACTAAACCCCTTATAGCATTAACAAAAGATTCAGGCCCGTTCTTAAATTAGAGCCAGAACACAAGTTAGCTCTATCGAATTTAAAACAAGCTATTCTGTCTGCTCCTGCTCTAGGCATCCCAGATTATAACAAACCATTTACTTTATATGTACATGAGCGTAGAGGAGTAGCTTCAGGTGTTTTAACCCAAACTTTGGGACCATACCAGTGTCCAATTGCTTATTATTCAGCTCAGCTAGATCCTATAGCTGCAGGTGCACCACCATGCCTTAGAGGTGTAGCTGCCACAGCTCTGTTAGTGACAAAAACTGTTGATCTAGTATTGGGATGCCCATTAACAATTATGTGCCCACATGAAGTGGAAGCCTTACTGCTAAGACATAGAACACAGGCATTTTCTGATCAGAGAATTACAAGGTATAAAATAACCTTGCTAACTAATGAAAATATTACTTTAAAACGTTGTACAACCCTTAACCCAGCCACCTTACTTCCAGATTTACCAGTTTCAGAAGAACCTTTACATAATTGTGAAACACTAGTGTCCATGGCTGAAAAGCCTCGAGACAATCTCCTGGACACTCCTTTAGAGAATCCTGATCTAGTTTTATTTACTGATGGCTCTTCATTTATGAGGGATGGCATACGCTATACTGGAGCTGCTGTAGTCACAGAATTTAACACTGTATGGTCAGCTTCACTGCCCTCAAATCTAGGTGCTCAAGCCGCAGAACTCATAGCTCTAAAACATGCATGTATAATTGCCAAAGATAAAAAGGCTACAATTTATACGGATTCTCGATATGCATTTGGAATATGTCATGCAGTGGGTATGTTATGGCTCCAGAGAGGATTTTTAACCTCAGCTGGAAAATCTATAGCTAATGCAAAAATTATTAATGAAGTTCTTTCTGCTCTCCAACTACCCAAAGCCCTAGCTGTAGTTCACTGCTCTGCCCATACAGGTGGCACTGACCCTGTCTTTAAGGGAAATAATCGGGCAGATATTGCTGCAAAGCTAGCAGCAATAGAAGGGCCTGAATTAATTTTAACATTAACAACCACTGATGACTTAAATTTATCACTTTCCTATGATGAGAAGGAAATAACAAAATGGAAGCAGAAATTTAAAGCCAAACAGATAAATGGAGTATGGGTGTCCTCTGAGGGAAAACCCCTGCTCCCTAGACATTTTTATCGCCAAATTTGCCAATCTATTCATAAAAATGGTCATTTTGGTACCCAGGGCATCGTGGACTCTGTTAAGAGAGTATGGATAGCTCCTGGCATAACCACTATAGCCTCTAAAGTGTGTGCAGCTTGCCCTACTTGCCAAGCATATAACCAACACGCCTTTCGTGGCAAGGCTTTTGGTGGGCGTCCATTGGCTTACACACCTTTTGAGCACCTACAAATTGATTTCATAACAATGCCAAAGGCTGGACAATATAAATTCTGTCTGGTCATAGTGGATCAACTGACCAGGTGGCCGGAAGCATTTCCTACTGCCCGAGCCACGTCAGCCTTTGTTGCCAAGGTGCTTTTAAAAGAAATCATTCCTCGTTTTGGTCTGCCTGCACGTATTGACTCGGACAGAGGGAATCACTTTACTGATTCAGTTTTATCTGAAATATATTCATGCCTGGGGATAACTCCAAAATTCCATGTACCATATCACCCCCAGAGCTCAGGCCAAGTTGAACGGATGAACAGAGAACTTAAAACCATGATTGGCAAATTATGTACTGAGACACATCTAAAATGGCCTGAAATTCTCCCTCTAGCTCTATTTTATCTTAGAAGCAGACCTAGGGGAGATCTACACATCTCACCATATGAGATGCTTTTTGGACATCCTCCTATACAGGCTAAACCTTTTTCTCCTGCATATACATCACTATTAGGAGGAGATACTTCTATTGCTTCCTATATACAGGAATTGCAACACAGACTGCGCGAACTCCATGAATCTGGAACTGCAGTACAAGCAGGACCAATAGACTTTTCACTTCGACCTGAATCCAGGAGACAAAGTGTATATAAAGAACTTCCAGTGCACTGGGGCAACCCAGCCTTCGTGGGATGGCCCGTTTGAAATTTTAATAACCACCCCAACAGCTATAAAGATCGGCGAAAAGGACTCTTGGATTCATTGCTCACATGTAAAGAGGGCATCTTCTATTGAACCTGATTGACTGTTTCCTGTTACCTGCATTGGAGATAACAGTTTATGGACTCATGGATGTTACTTTGGAATCATTGGTTTGTCTTGATTCTTTCCCTGATTTTATTCTAATTTCTTATTGATTTACCTAATATCTTTTAATAGAATAATTGATATTTTTTTTGTCTTTTTTCTCATTTTCTTGTACTTGAGTACATATAATCCCTTAATTTTTTTATTTTTTGCAATGCTATAATTTTAATATATATATAATTGCTGTAATATTAATGCTTACTCACAAGGTTTAGACTCCAAGAACTTGCCATATATTGTTAAATGTTACGGGACTGTGATTAATGCTTCTATCTAATTCCAGGAGAAGGGAACACATGAGCCATTAATGGTGCTAAGGAAAGCACAAGGTCATGAAGACCGACCGACAAATCCAATGGGATTTCTGAGAACATCTGCACAGTGCCAAGGAGCACAAGGTTAAAGAGATCATACATATACAGGTGGGATTGAGGTACTCCCACGCCAACACTGAGGACTTGAACTCAGTGTAAGAATCGAAGCTGCGACGCTTAACATATGTTAAGACGTAGGACTCTCCGAACTACACTGCCAGTCAGGTACCGCAGGTTGGCTATTATCTGGCTCACCCATATATTCCTGAGAGTAAAGGGAATGACAGACGCTTCCCTTGCATTTAAATCTGGTCCTTTTTTCTCTCTTATAGAATGGCAACTTCCTATAGTCTTAGCTGCAAATGGGTAAGTGCAGTATTACTGCATTGTATCCTACAGACTAGTAGGATGGGAATTATAATTGATTAGACCCTAATACAAGGGCCTGTTATTTTCTTTTCTTCAAAAATTTTTTTATGTACATAACTTTTGATATTTGATTTTGATTTTAATGCCTTTCTTTTTCAAAAGCTTCAATTTTCTTCTATTTGATTTTTTATATTTTTTCTTTCTTTTTTCTTTTGAATTTACTCATACAACCCCATGACTCAACTGTATATATTGAGCTGATCTGGGTATTTCTTTCTAAATACCCACGTCAGGGGGGATTGTATTTTTATAAAATCCAAGATTAATCGTATTTTTATTATATTCAAGATTTAATTTTGGTTTTGTTTGAGAAAATTCTCAGGGAAAGAAACTTGCTGATTCCTTAATCCAGAGAATGAACTGTTTGCAGAGAGATGCCTGAAGAACCTACGTTTAATCAAGAGATCCAGAATGAACTTTGGGTTGCAATTGATTGAACTGATGGGGTTTTGTTGCATCAAGTGATCCAGAACGAACTTTGGGTACTAATGAATGGACTGATGAGGTTTTTGAACAGTTACCTTAATTGTACATGTTATGCTGATTGGGGACTGCCCCCAGTTGGTTTCTTGTCAACGCGCTTAGCAAAGCATTGGTTTTGCTTTCTCTCTTTTCCATTTCCCTCTTATCTCTAACTATTGTAGTTAGAAGGACCTTTGTGGTAGAAGATGTTTGTGTAACATGATCACTTGGGGTGACTAGGCACCCAATGATCATCAGGGGGGATTGTGTAAATAGAATTAGCCAGATCCCATTAATAGTCAAAAATCTACTCAACCCAGGCGTGCTAATGATGTCACTCCCACCTCCTTTAGTGGGGAGGGGAGACGAGTTACCCACACGTGACAATAAGTAACA
>NW_025354834.1:0-6288 GCF_016433145.1 Gracilinanus agilis | reverse complement strand
TAAATACTTTATCTATGATCTTAATTAGGGAAAGGATAATTAGGATATGGATTAGGGATTGGAGATCCTGTCAAGCTAATATTTATAACCTATAATCACTCAGGGCTGGAGGCTATTGATCTAGTAAAGCTGGAGCTATTGTTCTTCACAACCCCTCTGGCTCAGCTTGGCCACTGCCAAACCAGAGAAGTGACAGCCCTTGCTGCAGCTGTGTTGGTGATTTCCTCTCAGATTTCTTATTATCAGTGAAGTATTTAAACCTTACCACCCTCTTCTTCTCAGACCTGCCTTCCTCCCTTTACCACCCAGGGATCCAGAGATCTAAAAAGCTATGATGATTCAGAGACCTAAAGATCTAAGGAGAGTCAAAGAGAGAACTAATGACCAATGGTCAAAGACCCTTCCCAGATGGCTGTTAGGGGTATTTATACTCTCAGGCCAACAAACTTTTGCCCCTGGCTCACAGCACCTGGGAACATTCCAATGTCTCCAACTGCCTCCCCTGTCAATCAAGGTGAGACCAACATTTCTCAGGGTTTGACTATAACAGTGATGAAATGGCACATCATAACCCAGCCCTGGATTTGGAGTCAGAGGATCTGAGTTTGAATCCTGGCTTGGCCATGTGTTACTAGAGTTGGACTAGAGCCCTCGAAGGCCCCTTCCAGCTCTAAGTGTCTGATGCTGTGAGGCTTTAGTCTCCTCATCTGTAACCTGAGGGTATGTGGCCAGATAGCTTGTAAGAGCCCCTCTGGTGCTAATGCTCTGTCCTGTCAGTCCTTTTGCCCATGCTGGTGGGTTCGCAGCCCAGCCACATTCATTCTATTTCACATAGGTGTTGGTTTCCCAGGTGGAACATGAGCCCCTTCAGGGCAGGGTGTCTCCTGCCCCTTGGCCCAGTGTGGCGACTGGCATGTAATTATAGCAGAATCGATGGTTGCTCATTGATTGACTGACTGATTAGCGAGATCAGGAACTACCTGACTAGGAACTCCTAATCTTAAGGTGACATTCAAGGCATCCATGCCAAGGGCCTGACTTTCTTTCTAAAGGGTGCTAACCTCTCAGCAGGTTGCACATCCTTATGGAATCCCCCTTCTGACCAATTGTGAGAAGCAAGTGAGAGCTGTCAGGAAAGCGGCTTCCTGAGCCCTATGGTCACGGGGGACCCTTTGCTCCTCAGACCACTGCTCTGCGTGGCCCTCTTTGGAAAGGCACACCCATTTCTGGGAGATCTCCCAGGAAAAGCTTCGAGCCACGCTGAGTGCTTCATGGCATCTTGCCATGCCACCATAATCACAAACAGACCTCTTCTGCTGGGAGCCTCTGGCAAGGTGCAGTGGCCCCAGACCCAAGGGTGACCGAAAGCTCGTCTGAGCGCTGCCTGCTTGGAAGTCAGTGTTCTGAGCAGCCAAGAGCTCTCCCCTGGGTGCCTAGCAGTGGGATCTAACCCAAACCTCAGCCCTTTCTGAGCCATTGTGACCTTGGAGTGGCACAAATGAGAATGGAAGCAAATACATGTTTCTCTAGCCCCTCGGGGTCTCTACATGTGATGTGTGTGCACGTGTGTGCTCAGTGGAAATGGGGTATCATCTCCAAGTGTAGGCCCTCATGGAAGGACTGAGAAAGGTGGGGTTTAGGCCCAAGAAGCCAGGAGGTAGAGGGAAAGTCCTGGGAAACAATCAGGATAAAGTTCTGGGATTGGATGAGGGAAAGCCCCGCTTGAGGAACAGCCAGGAGACCTGTGGCATGGAACCACGAATGATGGATCAGAAGCTGGGGAAGGAAAGGAGAGGCAGGGAAGGGCTTCAGGCTGGATGACCATGGTGACCATGATGGCCAGGTCACCTGCCTCAAAGGAGATCCATTAGGTTCTCTAAACTACAACTGATACAAAGTTCCATCTTGGTTTTTTCTGGCAACAGGGGTTTTGTCTCCAGATAGCTCTTTGGAATCGCCATTTGGGTGGGTCACACCAGACAAGAATGTACCCAAAGTCTTTAGCAATGCTGTCAAAGGAGTCCAGGAAAAATGACCTTGGCTGTTTGTGCAGACATTCTTCCTTCTTACACCAACTCCCACATTTCTGCCAATTTTGCCAGTTCTGGAGCTCACTTCTCTGGCTGGGACTCCCCTGGACAGGGCAGCAGAAAGCCTACAATTTGATCCTTCTTCTGCTGGGGTAACTTCAGCCGATGTCTGTGGCTTTGATTTTCTCAGCTGTGAAATCACGTTGTTAGACTAGTTGGCTGCCTAGTCCTTTCCAGGTCCAGAGCTCTGATGACTTGGTTTCACACGTCCACATGTGAGGAATTTGACATCTATTCTCCTCCTCCTCCTCCAGGCAGTCCAGTCCTTCCTGGCAGCCCACACACAAAATTGTCCTCCTCTCTTTCTGGGAACTACATTCTTCTTCTCCATCCAAGACTTAAATCCAGAGCCTGTAGCCTTCCATCTCTCTGTCTCTAGCCATCTCTCATCTATCTACCTGCAGGAACTTTTCTTCAGAAGATGAACTCACTTCCTTATCTTCTGACAAGAGGAAACAAATGGGGAGGAAAAGAAAAATTTTGTTGTTGCCCCAACCTGGGGCATCATCAGGACGGAGAGCTCTCAGGGAAGGCCATACCCTCTCCCCAGGACAATAAGCAATAGTTCAGCATTGAGCTGCCAGAGTGCACCAAGAGGTTAAGGGATTTGCCCATTTATCTATCCATCCATCCATCCATCCATCCATCTATTTACCTATCTGTCTATCTATCTAACAATCTATCTATCTATCTATCTATCTATCTATCTATCTATCTGTCTGTCTGTCTGTCTGACTGTCTGTCTCTCTATCTTTCTATCTATCTCTGTCTCTCCATCCAGGGTGTCCCAAAGATCTTAGTGTGCACCCCTGCATGCCTTTGTGCAAAAAACATGGCATATACATGCATATGCACATGTGTATGCACAAGTGGACAAGTCACTTAACCTTGTAGATGTCAGCCTTATATCTGCACTAAGATTTTGGGACATGCTATCTGTGAATGTGTGCCTCAGAGGTAGGACTTGAACCCGGTATACTCTCACATGGACATCTGGCCCTCTCACTGTCCACAAGACTTTTCATAAAGTTGCAAAACAACTTTAGTTCCTCCCCTTAGTTCTTTGAGGGTTTGAGAAGGACAAGATCTCAAGTAGGTTGGTCACCAGCTTCAGCTCCAATTCCACCTCCTCCGGAGGCCTTTCCTGGCCTTTCCCATGGGTGCCATTTCCACTGTGCAGGCATCATTGGGGGATCTGGTGGCTCCCCTGTAGAACATGAGCTCTTTTACACCTTGCTCGATGTCTTTAGGGATGAGTGCCCTGGACATCTCTAGGAAGGGCTCGGTGGATGTTTGTGGCCAACATCTGTATGACATTTTACAGTTTGCTGAAGCTGTACGTCTCATCGACAGCCCTGGAGTATGAATGCTGTTAGCATCCCCATTTTAGAATCTTCTCTTTCAAGCTGACCAGGACCCTAGAGGCTGAACCTTTTGACTCACTCACACTGAACTGCCCGAGGGCCCAGAGGTAGTGAGTGGCAGGAGTACTCTTTGAATGTGAGTCCTCTTCTTCCTACATATCCGTCTGACTCCTTCATGAAAGCATTTGTTGTTCAAGTGTTTGAAGGGCTATATTATGTGGAGGATAGATCAGCCTTGTTCTGGTTAGCCCGAGAAGGGAGAATTAGGAACAGTGGTGGGGAAGGGGGCGGAGTTAAGAAGAGTCCAGTCCATTCAAGCTTGATGTTGGGAAATACTTCCCGATGATTATTAGAGCTCTCCAAAAGGGAGATGAGCTGCTTAGAGAGGCAGAGGCCGGGCGATCAGCTGTCAGGTATCTTTTAGGAGGAATTTCTTCATGGAGGACTTGCATGTACTACATGGCCACAGAGGTCCCCTCAAACTCTTAGCTCCATCTCTACAACTTGGACAGTCCTTTCTTAAGATACAGAAATATTAGATATATCTGTATCTAACCTCTCTATATCTATATCATCCACTTCTTTGCCTACTTCTAACCCTGTAACCCTCTCTGTTCCTCTCTTTCTTTTTCTCTTTCTCCATCCATCCGTCCAGTCTCATTTGATCCTTGTAAGGGACGAATTATCATTATTTTGAAGGTCAGAGAGGTTAAATGAACCCAGGACTTCTTGGACCCCCCAGGACCATGCTGCCTTCCAATAGAAATAATCCATAAGAAACAAAATGGATGTCTTGTTTCTTTATCTTCCTATCGAGAAGATCCAAAGTCTAAATAGTCTTTTCTTTATAGCCATCTCACTTGGAAACGAGCTATGAATGAAATTAAACTGAGTTCTAGTCTTGTATCTTCAAGACAGCTGTGTATGTGCCCTGGGTTGGTTGGCCTGGCCTTTGGGTGGTCTGATTCTCCTTTCATTTCCTCCCGTTTGTTCTTCAAAGGATGTCTCAGAAACGGCTTAGCTTACCTCCTATGCATCTGCTGGTTTTTCTCAATTGGAGTTTACTTCATTCTCATTCGTTTACCTTTTCTTCCTGTCTCTCATGTGAATAGCATGACCACTGTTTGTTCTGCACATTCATCTCTTTGCGCATAAGTGTGGTCACAAAATGGCCACTGGGGACTAAATGTTTACATTGTTCACAAATGGCAGCATCCTGAAAGTCCAGCCTAGCTCGTTGAAGTCCAACAAATGCTGAAAAAATACACGTGATTTGCTCGAAGTCATAGGAACGCACTGCATTATTTCCCAAGTACTTAAGTCTGTGGTGAAGAGGAAGAAGGAAAAGGAAGAGGATCAGGATTAGAGTTGTATCATTTCAGCTAACAAGCACTCCTTCGTCCAAAGGATAGTGCCAGAGTACATGGGTGGACCACACACTCTTCAGCATCAGGAGCTCTGAATTCTCTTTTTAGCTGTGCCTGAACCATTCAGCCATCTTGTGTTTCCATTTACCTAACTCAAACCCCAAATGACCTTGGCCAGGATTGCTGCTGTATTGGATGTGTTCTCCTCAGAAGGCTCAGTAAAGACAGACAGGGACTAGTCTCAAGGGCTGGCATCCTATAGCTTCTGCTTGCCAAACAGACATATTTTCGTAGATTGGTTCCCCATTATATTTCTTCATACTTCAAGAAAGTCAAGGGATTTGGGCTCAGATCTTATTGGATGCAGGCATATACATATCCATATACAAGCACAGACACAATCAGATTCCTTGAGAATAGAGATTGTTCGGTCCATGATTTCTGTCTCCAGTACTTGGCACAGTGCCTGGTTTAGAGTAGGTGCTTAATAAATGCTTGTTGATTGATTGACTGTGTGACCCAAAGGAAGTCACTTACCCTCTTAGTGCCCCAAGGACCCCTCGAAGACAGTGGTTCTCAAAGTGTGGTCCTGGGACCCTTGGCAGTGCCTTTGACCCATTGAGATGGTCCCCAAGGTCAAATTATGATTTTCCTCAGAATATTGACACTTCCATTTCTAGTACAGCAAATCGAGATTGATATAATCCACAGACACAAAAAAACTATCTTGGGGGTCCTCAGTATTTTTTAAGAGTGTAAAGGAGTCCCAAGACCAGTAGGTTGGAGAATGGCTGCTCTAAGATTCAGGGTTCTAGGTGAGTTGCTGTTTTGTATCCTTGGGAGGGAGTTTCTAGCCTCAGATTGGATTCCTCCCATGGATGAAATCATTCCTGAATCACAACAGAAGCACATCAATGTATATAACACCTCTGAGAGTCCAGAGAAGCAGCCTGGTGAAGTCAATGGAAAACTGGCTTCAGAGTCAGGAAGACTTGGGTTCTAATCCCCTCTTTAACATGTATGGCTCCATGAGCCCGCAAAGTTCCTTTAACTTTGAGTCTCCCTTCTGCCCTCCAGGCCTTCAAGACTCTAAATTGCAGATTTTCCCTGACCCCACGTTATTTATGTGGCTCTCCGGGCCAAGGAAATCACAGGTCCAGTAACTGCATCCATCCCTATGTGTATCCATATGTGTACATATATAAATAAGAATACCTCAATCCACACACATTGAGACCTTGATGGTTTCTAAAGTACTTGCTCCTAAGCACCCTGTGAGGTTAGTAGTACAATATGTCTTTCCTATCTTAGAGATAAGGATACAGACTCTGAGAGGCTGATGGACTTTAGGAAAGTTGCACAACTAGTGAGAGTCAGAGTCTATTCTGCCTCAAAGAACAGACCTCTGATCTCTCATGGATTACCTCCCATCCAGGACTCTGGGCTCTGAGCTGTCACTTGCACCTG
>NW_025354833.1:0-5466 GCF_016433145.1 Gracilinanus agilis | reverse complement strand
GAGAGAGAGAGAGAGAGAGAGAGAGAGAGAGAGAGAGAGAGAGAGAGCTGACTCTCAGGTTTGATTTGGTCTCCTGAGCCTAAGCTGGAATTTTTACCCTTCCTGACATAATTTTAGCTCCTCAGTCTATAAGAAAAAGGCTTTATTTTTCCAAGTCCGTATGCAAGGTACTAGAATTCAACAAATTCAACAAATATTTGCTAAAGATCTACTGTGTGCAAAGTACTAGAATAGATATTGAGGATACAAAATCCCTACCCTCAAGGAGCTTTCATTTTACTAAATTATAATATTACCTACACAAGTAGAACATAGAAGAGTCTGACCATATGGGTCTTGGTTTGTGACATAGCATCATTATCTCAAATATAAAAATAATAATAAGAAGGGCTTAGTAGATGGAGAACCAGACCTGGAGTCAGGGATTCCTGGGTTCAAATTTGACCTCAGTCACTTCCTAGCTGTGCAACCCTGAGTAAGCCACTTAAACCCACTTGCCTACATTCTTCTGCCTTGGAACCAATACTTTGTATCAAGTCGAAGACGGAAGGTATGGATCTTTTTTTAACTAGGGGAAGAAAACCAAAACTCAGTAGTTATGAGGCTATCCAGGGACAGGCAGACTTTCTGGCTAAACAGTTTCTTTGAGCCTTTACCCTAGCCACCCAGATAAAATACATGCTAAGAATTCCCACAAGGAATGCCCAGACCAATCAAGCCCATAAAAGCTATGGATTCAGTGATCAGTATGGATGTTATCAGAGTGGTCTGAAGAGAAATATATAGTGAACAGGAAGCATCTTTGGGAAGATCATCTAATTAGTTGCTAAGTCTTATCAATTCTACCTCCACAACACAAACTTACTTTTTTAAAGTACATTTGTAACTATATATCAATTTGTTTCCTTTGTTGTCTACATATTTTATATTTTGCATTTAAAAACACAGTCTTCGCAGACTGTCGGTAGGAAACAACAACATGAAAAAGGTTAGGAATTCCTGATCTATCCCAACTTGTTCTTTCTTGTACACAACATGCCATTTTCCATTTCCGTATCTTTGCACAAGCTATTTCCCCTGCCTCAATTTTCTCTCTTTGTACCCTCACTTCTTGAAATCCAGAACTCTGGTCAAGGCTTAGTTCAAGCACCACTTCTTTCATGAAACCTTTTTTTAAGCCCTTGCCTTCTGTTTGAGTATTAATTCTCAGACAAAAGAGCAGCAAGGGCTAGGCAACTGAAGTTAAGTGACTTGCCCAAAGTCACACAGCTAGGAAGTATCTGAGGCCACATTTGAACCCAGGTCTTCCAGGGCCTGGTGCTCTATGCACTGTACTATCTAACTGTCCCTTCTTACATGAAGCCTTTCCTGATTCCCCTCTGATCCCTGCAATTATTAAAACTCCTTCTAAAAATATTTTCCATTTACTTTTTGTACAGTGTAAATTTACTAATATGCATACAAATTATTCCCCCAGTAGAATGTAAACTCCCAGAAAGAAAGGAATTATTTTCATTTTTTTCTTCTATCTCTAGGACCTTGGAATAGAGTAGATGATTAATAGATGCTTGATGAATTGAATTAGATCATATCTGAACACCAGGCTTCCCAAGCACACTGTACATTATTTGCTCTTTGCCTGTTCCAGGAGTTTCCCTCTGAGTTTACTCTTAGGGAAATAAAAAGCTTTGTTTAGGTTAGGTAGTGATGGGATGTTGGGGCCTGCAGAATAACTGAAGGGCAGGAAGAAGAAAAGCAGTCCTTACCATATAGGCAAGGAAGTAATATTATAATAAATAACATTTACATAGTGCCCGCTATATTAAATGTTTTACAAATACTGTCTCCAATGATCCTTATAACAACTCTAGGAGGTAGGTACTATTATTATCCCATTTTGCAGATGAGGCAAAAAAAGGTTGATTGACTTGCCCAGAGTCATACAGCTATTAAGTGCCAGATGTGAACTCAGGTCTTCCTTTCTCAAGGCCTAGAGCTCTATCCACTACTTAGCTGCCTCATAAGTGAGAAGTGATGACAGACAACATTCTAAGCCAATTTGCTTATATCCTTTTAGTCCTGATGGAGGTCTGAGTAAACAACTAATGCAAATTCCATGAGCACACTGCTTTAAAACCCTCATGCAAATTTTTAGCAACTGAAAAAGACACAAAAACCAAGCAATTGAATGGATAGGATTACCTCTGAGTAAACTGAAATTTGTTCTTCCTCAAAGATTATCAGATACAAACCATGATGCCCATGTCACTGGGTTAAATGTCCAGGGACCTCAGTTACAGCTTATTCCTCCCCCACCAAAACAGTGCACTGATGGGCTACACCCAGCACCCTGGGGACATGTGTTCTATTACACTCTGTGCAAAGTCCTCAGATCAAAGAAATCCATCATGCCCTCTGGAGCAATAATAGCCTCTGTCGTCTACCCAGCTACTTGATGGGCCCCAAAGTACCTAAAACAGTCACTACTTTAGACCCAGGTGCTCTTCAAACTATGATGGACAAATCTTATTTACTTGCCATCTAATATCAGTCACTTCAAACAAGGCAAAAGCTTCCTCCTTCTGAAAACCGCCACTCGCCCCTAAGACCCTTGCTTACCTTATCTATTACCAGTTCATCTATAATGTGAATATCTTTGGACAAGGCACCTTCAGATTGTTTGGAGTTTCCCAACTCCCCATCGCAGGACTTCTTAACCCCTTTTCTACCGTGGACTACTTTGGGAGTCTGTGTTGAAGCCTTTGGACTCCTCATACTTATGTTATTAAATACATAAAATAAAATGCACAGGATTACAAAGGAAACCAGTCATATTGAATTAGTTATCAAAATAGGATCATAAATCATACATTTATTGGCTCCATCATAGGTGCGCAAAGACCTGTCCAAGATTTATTTTTGGTTTTAAATTTACTTATTACTTCAACAAGATGCAAATATGATTACTCTGAATCATTATGTGCCAGGCCCAAAGATGGTTCTTTTTTTCTATTCTCTCTTTTAACTCTGCTATGTGATCAGAATATTAGATTTTTATTTCATTCCAGGATAAAACTATTGCTAGCCTTTGATTCAGTCTAACAATTCACCCATAAGCCTCTTGAGGGTTCTCCAGTTTCTTCTTTCTTCATCATTTAAACAACTTAGTTTAAAAGACATATCCCAGAGAATAGAGAGCAAATAAGTACTAGATTTTAGGCTTTATCTAAAACTATTGCTGCCATTTCTTACTGAAGACTTGTTCCTCTATGTAGGGATTTGTCTTGATTACCCAAATCCCTCCTTTTTTTCTTCCTAAATGGACTCATGCTGTCCTGTATGGGTGTGGGTTCTGAGATGCTGGTTGCCACAAGATCCTTTTAATACACACATACCCTCTGACAACAAAGACTAATTCTTTCCCTCTCACTGGCATGACTGCACCATAAATTGCAGAGTTGAGAGAGGATAGCATTAAAGAAAGCACCCACGCACGGTGTGTGATGTGAGAGAGTGCTAGGAAAAGGAAGACAGAACCCTCCCCCACTGACAAGCTCCCTAGCTCTTCCTGCAACTACAGGACTCTGTCCTAAATGGGTCCACATATAGGCAGTACTGGATAAGAACACAGATTCCTAAGGCAGATGGAGGTCACTTAGTCCAGACCTCTGCCTCTGGATGAAACCACAGCTAAACCTTGAGAGAGGTCAGAATCTCTCCCAAATAACCTCATTACCTGCCATTGTCATTAGGGAGATATATCTCTTTTAGGGGAGCAATGCTTAATAGTTTTGTGTAGTCAATTTTCCTGCAACTTA
Organism: Gracilinanus agilis; assembly: GCF_016433145.1. Lineage (NCBI taxonomy): Eukaryota > Metazoa > Chordata > Mammalia > Didelphimorphia > Didelphidae > Gracilinanus > Gracilinanus agilis. Next base: position 1,648 of record NW_025354833.1, on the reverse strand, counting down.
CTCTTTAGAGAATGATAAAATTATTTTGAAAGGTAATGGCTTAAGGGTCTCTAGAGAAGGATATTCTGAGGCTTGTTTTGTTCACCAGTTCCAATATTAAATAAGCCTTATTCTTTTTTAAATTTAACCAAAAGTATTTATAGTACAGAGATCTTCTAGGACCACTGTAGGACAAAGCTATCTTAACCATTTAAATACAAGAAGAAAAACAGAATGCTATGTACATTCATACAGTGGTAGTTTCTTCACATTTGCAAAAAGCCTCATTATTTTTCTTTTTGTTTCACTCTATGTTTAGGTATCAAAGGGTCAGACCAAGCAGAAGAGTTAATATTCCTGAAGTCTCCTAAACTCAAAACAGATACTAGTTGGTAAGAGATTCCCCAAAGGCATAATACGAAGAGTTAATCTGGAAGGCTACAAGATTGTAGTACCCCCTAAAAGAATCCTCAAAAGAAAAAGATTTAACCAGCTGCTATGGGTTATTGCAATATGGGCTTAAGTAAGTCATTTCCTCACCTCTTCAATTTCCCAACATGTCTGCATCATCATTGTATGGGAATTGCCAGGAAGGTGAATGAGAAAACAAGAGTCATGTAAATATGCGAGGTAAAATGATATGATCTCCCCCAAATACTTATTCCATTTGACTGCTCAGATATCCAAAGTCCATTTCCTTAGTTCATAGACACAGCCTCCTAACTTGTTCCTGTTTTATTTATCACAGATCCTTAGGGCCTAATTTATAACCCAAGTTCACAAACCACATTACTCCCAGATGGAGTCCCTGGCTTCCATTGCTATGTAATAGAAACTAGGTTTCAGCACCATGGTTAGCACCACAGTCATGATTCTTTTGCTTCCTGCAGATAAATTTCTAATGATTTTGATGTATGTGGATATTTATATGGGAATATGTGACTACACACACACACACACACACACACACACACACACACACACACACATATAAAATCTCCCACCCCTTTCTCTCTGACAGCACAGCTTGAGTACACCTGTGGTGTTGAGGAAAGATATGTCCTGGAGTAGGATGTTTCAGTGACAGATCCAGGGACCTGGTCCAGCTGGCAAAGAAAGCACAACTTGGGCTGGCATCAGGCACATACACCACCTGGAGCTGCCTACCTTATTTCGTACATCTGATTGATTTGGGCACTGATCCCCTGGTCCCCTGAAGAAGAGGGCAAAAAGTTACACCATAAGGTATTGCAGCTAGAGTTGCACCCAAGGAAGTGCATGGGTTATATAAATTAACAACCCAAAAGAAAAGGGTGGCATGATGAGCACTGTTAGATTTAAGGAACAAAATGGACAAAAAAAAGAAATAGACCAAAGGGACCTTCAGTATATAGAGGAGCTATTCTCCGCCCTTGTCAAAACATCATATTTTCTTTTTTTAACCTTTTACCTTCCTATCTTCTGTCTTAGAGCTGATACTTTTTAACCTTTTATATTCTTACCTTCTCTCTTAGAATTGCTACTAAATATCAGTTCTAAGGTAAAAGAGTGGTAAGAGCTAAACAACAGGGATTAAGTGACTTTTGCCCATGGTCTGAGTCTAGAAAGTATTTGAGGTCAAATTTGAACCCAGGCCCTCCTGACACCAGGCCTGGCACTTAATCCAAAA
>NW_025354832.1:0-4690 GCF_016433145.1 Gracilinanus agilis | reverse complement strand
CTCTCTCTCTCTCTCTCTCTCTCTCTCTCTCTCTCTCTCTCTCTCCCATCCAGTCTATCTTTCTACCTATCTAGCAATCTAATCTATTTGTATATCTTCATCCATCCATCCATTTATGTCTGCCCCTTTGTCTGTCTTTCTCAATCCATCTGTCTGCTTGTCTATCCATCCATCTATTCACATTTGTCCCTCGGTCTAGCTGTCTATCTGTCTCTATCAACCTAGCCATCTGCCTATCATCTAGCTTTTTCTCTATTTCTCTTTGTCCATACACCCATCTAGCTGTGTGCTGTGTTCTATTGGAATGGGAGCTCCTTGAAGGCGGAGCTTATTTTCCCTGTTCCTCTCTGAATCCTTAGCACACCACTTTACCTAGAGGTCAGAATAAATAAACTGTTGTTGATTGATCTGAACTGAATTGGACTCAGAGCTCACAACAAAATTGTGCTTTCTCTTTCTCTGCTCCTGCTCAACTAACTCACTTTGAATTCTAATATTTGGTGTTTGTTTAAAACACTTTATGGGGGGCAGCTGGGTAGCTCAGTGGATTAAGAGCCAGATCTAGAGATGGAAGGTCCTAGGTTCAAATCTGGCCTCAGACACTTCCCAGCCATGTGACCCTGGGCAAGTCACTTGACCCCCATTGCCTAGCCCTTACCACTCTTCTGCCTTGGAGCCAACACAGTATTGGCTCCAAGACAGAAGGTGAGGGTTTAAAAAAATAAAAAATATAAAAAAAAAATAAAACACTTTATGTTTTTCAAAGTACCAGTATCCCTTCCCCATTGTGGTTTCTATATATCCAGGGTAGGCATAATAATTTAAGTGGGAATTTTTTGGTAGTTTTTCAGAAGCCAAAGATGACCCAGAAAGGCCAGCAGATAACATGGAAAAGCTTTAGAAACTCAGAAATGCTGATCTATACTTTTATATAATATCAACATAGTTTATCCTTTTTTTTTTTAATCCCTCCCTTCTGTCTTAGAATCAATATTGGTTCTAAAGCAGAAGAGCAGTGAGGGCTAGGCAATGAGGGTTAAGGGACTTGCCCAGGGTCACCCAGTTAGGAATTGTCTGAGGATCTCCCATCTCCAGACCTGGCACTCTTTCCCCTGTGCCACCTAGCTGCCCCTAATCCAGGCCACTCTGTTCATGCACAGAGGGACAAAAAAGGGACCTAGGCACCTGCTCTGTTCGGGGTTCAAGCCTCCTATTTTTTTCTACTATGCCGCATAGCTTCTTAGACTCCCTGTCTTCCAGAAGTAAATTAAATTCCAACGAGATTTTAGAACAGTCGACATTCCCAGTGATATTCTATGAACTGGAGAAGCCTGGGGCCAGGAGAGCACAGTATTGCAATATACGAAGCCAGTGTATCTACAAGTCATTTTGGTTTTCTTTCTTTCTTTCTTTCTTTTTTTTAAAACCCTTAACTTCTGTATATTGGCTCTTAGGTTGAAGAGTGGTAAGGGCTAGGCAATGGGGGTCAAGTGACTTGCCCAGGGTCACACAGCTAGGAAGCGTCTAAGGTTAGATTTGACTCCATGTCCTCCTGACTCCAAGCCTGGCTCTCCATCCACTGAGCTACCCAGCTGCCCCGAGTCGTTTTGGTATTAAACGAATGCTCCCTTTCTACAAGAGGCAGCGCTAAGCTGCCAAGACAAAAACACGCAAAATCTTCGCCATTTGGGACGGTTACACAGCAAAGAAATAAATAGGAAGGGCTTTGGGGCAAAAGGAAGAAGCCAAGCCGGGTTCCCTCCCCAAGCAGTGCCCTGCTCCCTTCTTCCCCTCCCGCCAACAGCCTGTTCAATTTAAAGCCCAGCGAATGTCCACAGAATGTTAACATCCCCAGCGAGACAAAGGAAATGAAAGCACGTTAGACCCACGAGGGGCTTATGGAGAACGGGGGGAGAGGGGGCGAAGGGAACGGCCCCGGAATGTGGGGTAAGTGAAAACACACCTCTTTAGTATGGAAACGGAGTTTATGTTTTATTCATAGGCCTGAAAACCAGAAACAAATGTGTAAAGAGGAAGTCCCTGGGTGAGCGGACCTAAGAGCTCCTCTTCGGGGTCCCGGCAGCGTTTCCTCTAACCTGTCAGTCAGCGGTGACCCAGTCTCAGACGTGAACCTCCACAGACCTGAAGACTCTCCTGCACTGCGCAGGGCGGGCTTGTTTAATGTTGCATCCACGGCTAGCCTCAGGAGCGTCTTCACCTAGGATGGGCAGCCAAGGATGGAGCAGAGATCCTGTTCAGAGATCATTCTAGCCGGACTCCTTCACTTGACGCAGGAGGAAAGCGCAGCCCACACAGCTTAAGTCCACTTAGCTCGGGTCCCAGACCCAAGCAGCTAGGTGACACTGCAGGGGCTATAGAGTGCTCGGCTTTGGGGGAGGGGAGACTCCTCTTCCTGAGTTCAAATCTGACCTCAGACACTTACTAGCCACATGATCCTGGAGAAGTCACTTGACCGTGTTTATCTCAGTTCCCTCTTCTGTAAAAGGAGTGGGAGAAGGAAATGACAAACTACTCCAATATTCTTTGTCAAGAAAATCCCCAAGAGTTGGACACAATTGAGCAATACCTCATAAAGACTCATTATTGATGAGATGAGTACCAACTCACAGGTCATCGGGAACAAGTCAAACTAAAACGTGACCTCTCAAACCAACAATTCCTGCGTGTGGCTGTTGAAGATTTCAAAAAATCAGGACAAATGTCATAGAAGCAACATCTACTTTTTCCTTTAAAGTTATTAGAGCTGTCCACAAGAGTTAATTGGTCCAGGGCTGCTAGGTAGCACAGTGGCTAGAGAGCCAGATCTGGAGAAGGAGGTTCTGGGTTCAAATGTGACCTCAGATACTTCCGGACTGTGTGAACCTGGGGAAGTCACTGATCTCCCATTGCCTAGCCCTTATCACTCTTCTGCCTTGGACTTGTGTTGAGTCTAAGATGCAACCTAACGGGTTGGTTGTTTTTTTGTTTTGTTTTGTTTTTTAGTTAATTGCCCGGAGGAAGTAGATTAAAGCTGTTGATTTAGCTTCCTGGCTTCCTAAATACAAAAGCATATTACTAGAGGAGTCATCTTGTTCCTCAGTTTGGTAAGTGTTTCTGACCTGAGGACCACCACAGAAAAGGCATTGGCAGGGCAGCTTCACGGACTGAATCAATGCTGTATCCTTGCTATATTGAATAGCCTTTCTGGGATGCTTTCTTGGATGTCTGATGGTCTATCAGTGTGTCATTTAATCAAATTGAAACATAAGACCTACCTCAGAACATCATGTCATTATCTCCACTTGAAATCTATAACAGGAAGAGATCTTAGGGTCCGTCTAGTCCTACCCCCTCATTTTTTGCAGAGTAAATGACTTACCCAAGATCACACCAAGTCAGGATGAGAACTCAGCTCCTGTAACTTTCCACTACACAACATTGCCTTCTGATTAAAAGCAGACATTTATATGGCATATGAATGTTTGCAATGTGCTTTATAAATATTAGCTCAGTGAAGCTTAACAACAACTATTTGAATTAGATTCTATAGGTACTCTTCAAAAGCTAGGGCTTAGTGGATAGAGTGCTGGACCTAGAATCAGGAAGACCCAAGTTCAAATGGGGTCTCAGACATTTAGTAGCTGTATGACCATAGGCAAGTCACTTAACCTCAGTTTCTTCATCTATAAAATGGGGGTCATTACAGCACCTACCTGTCAGGGCTGTTGTGAGGATCAAAGGAGATATTTGCAAAGTATCTCAATCCTGAAAGCACTTACATAAATGCTATTATTATTAATTTATTTTATAGTCTCTAATATTATAAGGAAGTCTCCCATCCATGTACCAACCCTACTTAGCTTCTGAAATGAGATGAGATCAGACTCATTATCCCATGGTTAGTGGATGGAGATCTGGGCTTACACCCCAGAGGAAGTAGGTTCAAATGTTACCTCAGACACATATGAATTGTATGACCCTGGGCAAGTTTCAACCTCCCAGGTTGACATTTAACCTCTCAGCATCCCAGTCAATTCTAAGATTCAGTTACAGAAAAAGTGCTGCTCTGCTTTGGGGGAGGGAGTATCCTCATCTGGGAGTTCCCTATAGCAGTGGAACCGTCTGTTCCTGTCCACGTCTGTGGTGTTTCTCACAAAAGAATGTAAACTTCTTGAGGGAAGGGACCGATGCGGTTTTTGTCTCCATATTAACAGCACCCAGCACACTGGAGAGTGGGGCTTAACGAATGTGCCCTGGCTCCGCACTTTATGGTCCTGAAGGTTTTTTTTTTCCATTTCTAAAGGGCTGTGATTAATTAGCCACTCCCTGTTCTCTGAAACCAATGCACCCAGGGCTTTAGCTTGGGGCTCTGCAATGGGGGCACATCTGTTTCCATTATTGTCATACAAAGAATCTAATTTAAGCCATTTTATCATTGGTTCCTGTATGTTTGGCATCTACACCAATGAGAATGTTTAAAGACAACACTCTCTCTCCCTCACCCAAAGATGGTGAGGCCAGTCCCTTTCCATAGTGTTTGGTCTCCTGGCCCTATAACCCCTTCTGCTTAGCCTCAGGAATGGTGAGTCACTGTTTTGTATAATGCCTAGCACACAAAGACTTTTTCTTCCCTCCCTTCTTCCCCTCCTTCCCTCCTTCCTTCTTTCTTTCCTTCCTTCATTCTTTCCTT
>NW_025354831.1:0-6676 GCF_016433145.1 Gracilinanus agilis | reverse complement strand
GGAAGGAAGGAAGGAAGGAAGGAAGGAAGGAAGGAAGGGAGGGAGGGAGGGAGGAAGGAAGGAAGGGAGGAAGGAAGGGAGAAGAAAGAAAAAGAGGAGAGAAAGTATAAGAGGCAAGATGAGAAAACTTATATCAGACTGTGATACATGGGACTACATCTCAGTTGCCCTCACAGAACCCTTCCTGTCTCTGTCCTCTTCAGTATCTTCCCTAACTCTAGAGCCCCAAACTCCCAGGAGACTCAAAGATCCAATTGGGCTTGACAACCAGAACCATAAGAAGTGCTTTGGAGACCAGAGAGAATAGCATTATACCCTGAAATGGAATTCTATTTAAAGCTCAAAATGAGAAGTGGGAGCACTGAAGAATATAATCATTAGTATACTAGATTGTTTTTGATTCTTGAGCACAACAGGCCATGGAGAAAACATTTTTGCTAATTAGGGAGATTCTGCCTAATGAGACTATTTTACCATCTATTTTTACAGTATGGGGTCATGGATCAAAAACTAGGCTTAGAAAAGTAGACCTGGGGTTCAAATCCTGCCTAGTGACTTAGCTGTGTGGCTCAACCTCTTTGAGTCAACTTGCTAAGGCAGATAACTACATGATAGGTGGGCTACAATTTGTGTCAGATGAAATGGCAGATCTTTGATACACTGATGTATCTCACTGAAAACTTTTTTATTCCAGAAATGAGTTCTAGAAGGAATGATGATAGAATCTTCCCCTAAAGACAATTCCACCTTCCCTACTCCAGCTTCCTCACCTACTTCTACCCAGATATCTTAGGTAAACCCCTGTTCTGAAGTTAATTCCTGCTTTAGGGGGAAACAACTGTAAGAAACTTCCTGGCTGAGACAGAAGATTGCCTCAGAATCAATGTCTCTGTGGTCTTACTATCTCACTAATATCTCATCCACTTTGACTTGCCTTTTAGGTCTTGGGAATTTCCTGGTCTCTTGATAACCATCTAACTTTTGACCACTTTTTTATCTCATTCTTTTGATATATGTTTCCTCCTGATTCTTGACTATCAACCTAGTTTGAATTCATGCCTTTCTCTGATGCGCAGCTTCTGTATCGACTCTGGTATAGAATGGCTTACCTGTAAGGGTTCTGATTTACCCTAATCCTTTATTCATGTGTTTTTTCATAACCCTTTTGTCAATTGGATCCCATTCCTGATATAACAGAGTATATTCTCTATGGTTCATTTTGTTTCCACTCATGATTTTCCACAAGAATATCAGAATTTGTTGGGTGATGTTTTTCTTCCGTTCATTTTTCCCCTATAAACATGAAAATTTAATTCATAGCTCACACAAAAAGCCTCCTTAGCTTCCCCTGAAATAATTTAGGCTAAAAAGCTAAGAGTCATTTAACTTTCACTGAGCCTCAGTTTCCTCATCTGTGAAATGAGGGGATTGAGGGTTGCTAGATAGCGCAGTGGATAGAGTGCCAGGCCTGGGGTCAGGAGGTGCTGGGTTCACATCTGACCTCAGACACTTCCTAGCTGTGTGGCCATGAGCAAGTCACTTAACCCTAATTGCCTAGCCCTTGCCACTCTTCTGTCTTAGAATTGATACTGGGACAAAAAGTAAGGGTTTTATAAAAATAAAATAAAATGAGTAGATTGGACAAGATAGCCTCTGAATTTCAATTCTAAATCTATAATTCTACAAATTGACATAAAAGAGATTTTGTTTAGCAAAAAAAAAAATTACAAAATGTGTTTAAACTCAGTCCCCTAGACCAGTAACAGTGAACCTATGGCACAGGGGCCAAAGATGGCACACAGAATGCTCTCTGTGGGCACGCAACTGCCCCCCCTCCCCCCTCCACCGAGTTTGTTACTAGAAAGGCAGAGGGACTCGGGCAGAGCTGCTTCTCTCCCCTCTCCACCACACCTGACAACATTTTTTCACATCATCCACACCTTTTCCCAGTAGCCCAATGGGAGCATTTTCTCCCTCCCCTGTGTGGGAGGGGAGGGGCACGGCACTCAGTCTTGTGAGTGGGGCAGGGGTGGGGCCTGACACTCAGTCTCTAAAAGGTTCACCATCACTGCCCTAGACAGTATTCCCAGTGCTTAACTGAGTACAGAGCAGGCAATTAATAACTGCTTTTCCATTCATTAACGACTCAGGGAAACTCTCCTCCCCCTTTCCAAGAAATTAAACATACCTCCTTCTTGTTGGATCCCACTTTTCCTTTATACCTATACAGCTCAAATTTCTGTTAAAAATTGCAAAATGAAGGTTTCCAACTGAACTGAACTCACTCTAAAGCTACTTCAAGAACAGTAAGAATTTGGCCTAATGAAGCAAATGATTAAGAATAAGAGATGGTTAATAACAAACTTCCATGAAGTCATTCATATATATATATATATATATATGGAACGGCAAGATGGGGAGCCATTCCTTGGGAGGACAGCATGGATGGAAAAGCTGTTCCCCAGACAACATCAATATCAATCAATATCAATATCTATATATATAGAGAGAGAGATATTGATATTGATATTGATATTGATATTGCTACCAGAGCTGTACCACTATGGGTACCAAGTTGAGTTGGTGAAGATTACCTTTGTTTAGTTGTTTATCATTTTAACTCTCCATGACCCCATTTGGGGTTTTCTTGACAAAGAGTGGTTTGCTATTTCTTTCTCTAGTTCATTTGACAGATGAGGAAACTGAGGCAAACAGGGTTACATGACTTGCCAAGGGACTCACCTAGTAAGTGTCTGAAGTCAGATTTGAACACAGAAAGATGTGTCTTCCTGACTCCAGGCCAAGTACTGTATCCACTGCATCACCTAACAAGGAGTTCACAAAAGAAAAAGACTTCCAGGGTCCATTTCTACCAGTCTGGCAGCTTATTCCTATGAGGATATTAATTGGAAGTGATGGAGGTGGGTAGTGGGCAGTGCGGGCAGTAATAGAAACAGGATCCTCATATTCTGAAATCTTGTATTTCTCACTAGTTAGCCGTAGTTAAGCATAAACTGCAAAATCTGTAGGTTCAGCATTAGTCAAACATAAATTGCAGAATCTGTATTATTAATCAGGGAACCATTCTGTATTGTTAATCACCAGTACCAGTTCTGTACTGCTACCAGCTTTGTGCCATTCTGTATTATTAGTTGCTCATATTGTTCTGTATTTACCTTAGTTCTGAATTGTTAGGCATTATTAATTACCTATAATGGTCATCTACTATACCGTATCCCCCTCCATGTTCCCATCTTTGTTGAAGGCATTCCAGAAGGATAGAAAGGCCTCTCCCATATTGACAAATGATGGCAAGTGGGACAATGATGGGAACATGGAACATGCACTAAGGTCTCTGGCAGTCCAGGGGAATTCCCCCCCCCCAAAAGCCTATGCATGTTTCTTATTCCCTTTCTGGTGTCCCTAAGTTCATCTATGACATGTCAAACCCAAAATTACATCTGTAATGATGTCCAGGAATGGGCTAGTCTGAGAAAAGGTAGAGATTTTCCTGGAATAGGAGGCAATAAGCCCCCAAACCCTCAATAAATATACAAACTCTGATCCACACAAGGGTGGACTGCTACTCTATACCTCAAGCTACTATTCCACCAGCTCAGGAGTTACTCCAGCAGCTACAGGGCTATTCCATTAGCCTCAAAACCACTGTACCAACCCCTACACCCTTTTGGTGTGGGGGGCTTGAGGTGAAACCCCCAGGGTTTGGGAAGAGTACCTTTTGCAAGAATGCAAGATTCCAAAACTTAGCTTAAAAATAAAAAGAGAAAATTATTAATTTAGAAAGTAATGTTGAGAATGGCCAGGAGGATAGCAAGGTGGAACGGCAAGGTGGGGAGCCATTCCTTGGGAGGACAGCATGGATGGAAAAGCTGTCCCCCAGACAACATCAAATCTGGGGATTTTATAATCTTTACATCAGTGGAGACATGACTCTGTGCCACGGTGAAGATGTGACTCTAGTGTAGTAAACACTCAGACATTTGGTGGCGGGGTTTGGTCATCTGACTGGGTCTGCCTAGAGACAAAGGGGGTGACCCTCATAGTTTAGGGAACAGATGAATGTCTGAGATACAGCCCAATGGTATCAAGGTGTAGCCTGAAGGTGCATCTCTCTGTCCATCTCAAATCTAAAGGATGGTCCAAGGATGATAATAATCTCAAGGTCTTATAGAAGTTATCAGATGTTATTGGGTTAGGAGTCACAAGGACAGAAGGAAGCAAAGGAATCTCTCTGCTTATAGTTTGCCTGAAACACTTTTATAGTTTTGGGGGTACAATGCCCATACCAATTTCACCAAACTAAACTATTATACTATCTTAAAAATCTCTTTTTCTTTAAACAAAATTATTTTTTACTTCTGGATTGACCCTGCTGTGAACTTGTGTATGTTTTTCCCAAAACAGAAGGACCCAGAGAACACATTAGCACAATTTGACTTATAATCCAGCCAGGACTACACCAAAGGAAAAGAGCCTAAAAGCTGCTATTGCACAGTAATCAAGATCAAATACTGAGAGCTCTGAGCAACAGCTACCATTAGTGATTCCCATCATGATCCTACACTGAGAATTACCATAGAACCAAGAGAAGTTCAGAAGAAAAACCAAGGGGGAAGAAGGACACCTTCATCTACCATCCCTAGCAGAAATAATGAAGAAATGAATAAACACAAGAAAATCTCTGATGTAATGAAAACATGCTTGGATTAGAAGAGCCCTAGGATAACACATCATAAGAAGAGAATAATTCTGCAATAACTAGTAGACCCCAGAAAAGAATGTTCTGGTTGCAAGGATTCCAAAATTTAAAAAAAACAGGACTACCAAAAAAAGGAGGAATTCAAGAATTTGATGGGAAATTAGAAAGAGAATAAACAATTTAAAACAGAAGGAAACCCTTTGGAAAGTGGAGGATATAAAAAATAAGATGGAAGAAACAGGACTCAAAAATTTAAAGAGTAAGGCACTATTTCCCTTATGGGAAAAATTCATTTGGTACTTGACGTTTTAAGTACTCAACCTGCCTTCTGGAATGAATTAATGATGAGTACTAATTACAATTACATTGTAATATGACAAGAAATAAGAGGTTACCTACATGGCCCCTGTGATGATAACAGTGAAGAAATAGGTACAGGTTACTCCTTATTGGGAGTACCTTTTCTGTTCTGATCCTTCTTCCCATCTGAGGCTAAGTAAATAGTAGGGCTTACTGGCACCTCTGTTTAGATGCAAGTGAATGCAGGATTCTCCATTCTCTTTCACTCTTTTTCCTCTTCCTTTCTCCCTCTCTCCCTCCTTTCTCTATGATCTGAAATAGTCAGATTTGGTTCTAGATCCCTTTTGCCAAATCCCAGCCTCCTGTATTTGATTCATTTTATATGTCTGCTTCTTTTCTTACTGCATCTAAATTATCTATTATTCTTGGTCCTAGAGAACCCCTCTATCCCTAAGCTTCTCAGTTCTCGTTCATCCTTTATCTCAAGAGGAATTTTCTGGAGCTTTTGATAACTCTTTCCATAGCAGTGAATCTCCGTCTCCTTTTTAAAAGGTCAAGGGCTAAGAGCCAGCTCAAGTACCACTGGGTTCTATTATCAGTGTTTTATGAATTTTGTAATCTTCATTGCTTTTGCCTAATAAAATAGACCGCTGGTGAGATAATTGAGAGCCAAGACAAGGAAAATTTCCACCTTTTCCAGGGAATTGCCACCTTGACTGAGAGGTTCATGCCTTGTCCAAGAAATAGCAGAGGTTCACCCGGTCTGGACCTGCATTTATACATTCTAGATGTTCTTCATAGTGATTGAACCACTACCAAATGGGAAATTCTTAACACAACATCCCATGTTCCTCAGAGCTCTGTCTTCAATATAATGCTAACCCTGCTTGAATGAAAATAATAGCTATTATTTATATAACACTTTACATCTGTACCTTATCTCATTTGGTCTTTACAATCCTAAAGGAGATACTATTCTTATCCCCATTAAACATTTGAGTTAACTGAGTCTCAGAAAGGTTTAATGACTTGCCCAGGATCTCACAGCTAAGAAGTGGCAAAGACAGAATTTGAACCCAGGACTTTCTGACTCCACATATAACACTATCCACTAGGCCATGCTGCTTCAAGAGCTGGCTTCTCACTCTCTCTATTTTCTGTAATCTTAGCATTAACATTAATCCCAGAACCAAATAGAAATTATAGTAGAAATTATAGTAGCTTCTGCTTTTTAAATTCTCCAACTCTACCACTATTCTTGATCCCTAAGACATTCTTTGTAGATAGAAAGAACCAAATCCTCCTTCCACAGTCCCTCTAACTGACTCTTTCTCTGGTCCTCGAGGTTTAATGCTGAGAAAATTCCTTCCTGTAAGCCAGCAATCCAGGGCTTTATCTTTCCCTTAAACTCTACTCTTTTCCCCAAAACAAACAGAACAGGTACTAACCATCTGCTTCAGGGAAAATATGGTACAATGATGAATCCATGATCCTCCAGGGATAGGACATTCTACCTTTCACTCCTACTTCCAAAAGTCTTCTTCCTTTCTGGGTCCCCTTAGAATCCTTGTATAGGAAGGAAGGAATCAAGTATTTGTTAAACAACTACTATGTGTCAGTTACTATGCTAAGTGCTTTACAAATATTATCTCATTT
>NW_025354830.1:0-6319 GCF_016433145.1 Gracilinanus agilis | reverse complement strand
AGTCAGCCATTCTCTTGATGTGTGTGGGTTTGCAGGAGAGAAGCCTTCAGATACAAATCTTTCTGGAAATTTATGGAAGCAAAAGATGTACATTAAATTTTTTTCAAAGCACTCCAAATCCATTGATGGGAACACCATGAACACTTATAGGATTGTACAATGTTTGCATTGGAAAGAATCTTCAGACTCCTTTCATTTTCTTGATGAATAAATGGAGGCTTTTAGAGCAAAAGTGAACAGGCAGAACCACCCAGCTAGTTTGGGAGAGTCAGAACTGGAATAAAAGTTAGAATGTTTCCTATCTGAGTGTAGTTTCTACTACATAGTTCCTAAAGGTACACAAATAGTTCATTTAGTTAGTTTAAGGGGTTTGCTCTTGCTATTAACTACTTATTTGACAAATCGGGGGGATAGGAAGAAGTTAGAGAACTGGATTTGGCTTTAGGAAGCCAAATTCTGCCTAGCTATTTCTCTGAGGTGGGGAGCTAGGTGCCAGGCTTAGAGTCAGAAAGACTCATCTTCCCACATCCAAATCTGGAGCCTCAGACACTTCTGAGCTATGTGACTCTGGTCAAGTCACTTAACCCTCTTTGCCTCAGTTTCCTCATCCATAAAATAAGCTGGAGAAGGAAATAGCAAACCATTCTGGTATCTTTGCCAAGAAACCCCCAAATTGGGTGCTGAAGAGTCAGACAAGTCTGAAAGCACTGAATGACCAATTACTCTGGGAAAAGCACATCAGCAGATGACAATAAATCTGAAGATGAATCTCTCTATGCAGCTGGACACCAGCCTTATTCCAAGGACCATTTTTGGTCTTTGTAACAAATGCCAGTGGACATTGGTCTATTCCAAGGTCCATTCTTTTTAAACTCTTACAACTTAGAATCAATGCTGTATATTGGTTCCAAGACAGAAGGCTGGCAAGGGCTTGGCATTGGGGGTTAAGCACTTGCTCAGGGCCATATAGCTAGGAAGTGTCTGAGGTCAAATTTGAACTCAAGACTTTCTGTCTCTCAATCCTCTCCCAAGGCCCATTTTCTAGCTTGATTATATCTGTTTAAACTAGTACTGTTGTAGCCTGGGCTTAGAGAACACAGATTGATCTCCAGGAAGGAATAAATTTAGGACTTTGTTATCTATCTCCAGGATTATAGTATCTCTAACTACAAGTCACCAAATTCATTTTGCTATCAACTATGGTTCTTTATTGACCCTCTAATATTTTTTCTGGGATTCCTCATTACAAAGAATAATAAATATTGTGCCATGATACCCCCCAAAAGGAGGGGAGGAGGGAGAAAGCTATTGTTCTACCACCTTGATTTAAAGAAAACAAAACAAAACAACACAGTTTCCAGCCTATTCTCTCATATCCTTGGCTTTAAAATTGGTGCATTAGTGAATTACATTTCTGCCCAGGCTGTGAGTCTCTTACTCACCTTTTATGCTCAGCCACAATTTATAGTCGATATCCATATTGTTGAAAGTGCTAATAATGTCTGCCCAGTGGCGAGTATTCCGGACACCAGACTGCTCTCTGGGTAAGTGAGGCTAGAACGAGATAATCTCATTACCCAAGCCTAACTTCGGGAAACAGATTTTGGCTGAATAAATTCATCAGAGAATTATGATCTGTACGAGAGTGACCAGGACAATTGCTGCAAGTTAATGAACATTAATAAATTAGTTTAAATAAGCTATTATGACCATCTTTCTTTGGAAGAATAATTGCTATAAATGCATTTTGTGTTTCCCTATGGATCTGAGGACTGAAATTGCAGCTGTTCATATTATCTCTAGTTAAATAAATACTGCATTGTTGAGGATGCTCTGACCACTTTGGTTTTCAAGTTATGATAAAAAGCTGCACTTCTTATGACACATGGAGTCAAACATAAACTGTCAGCATTACAATGATATCATTCCATTACAATGCTCAGCCTCTCTTCCAGGAAGAGTCCCCAAGAATGCACTTTCTGGCCATCTTGAAATGGTCTTTCTGCCCTCTAGTGTTCAAACTCCAATTCTTTCCCTTGAATGTTCAGGTCTTTTTTTCAGCCTCATACTGACTTCTTTCGAAGCTTCCTGCCCCAGGAGGTGTTCCAGTGGGTTAGTAGAAATAGGAAGCTCTCAGAAAAATCAAACAAGGAAGAAGCAAATGGGCAATGGTGAATTTCAAGTG
Source organism: Gracilinanus agilis (assembly GCF_016433145.1). NCBI lineage: Eukaryota > Metazoa > Chordata > Mammalia > Didelphimorphia > Didelphidae > Gracilinanus > Gracilinanus agilis. The sequence goes on along the minus strand of NW_025354830.1, from coordinate 4,134 downwards.
TAGGAGCCAAACAAAGTTCACATAAAAAATAACAGCCTGCTGGAAAACTCAGAGGCCAAGTCATGTTTGCAACGGCAAAAAGACTCATGTGCATGTTTCATTTTTTTTTCAGTTTTTCTTCTATCCCTACATTGACAGGGATTTAGCTAAAACCTATATTTATTCAACATTTTGAACTCCCTCGACTCCAAGGAGTTCAGTTATATGTCTGGAGGACTATAAAAGTGTCTAGAGAGATAAGACTCCTCTAGAGGAAAGAATAACGCTCATTTCTCCTAGTTTGGGATGGTGAGGATCTCAACTACAATGGAGCAAGATTAATTTGGAAGAACTTGCATTGATCTCTGGGGAAGTTTGAGCCCTACCAGGAAAGAAAAAAAAAATAGCTTGTTGTTGGCCATGAATGGGGTTTGGATACTTTCTGTTTTATGTGCTTTACCATAAAAAGTAAAGCTTATCTATCCAGTTTTCCTGAGGATTTGCAAAGGAGATAAAAACACTTTTGCCTCTCTGGAGAGATAAAAACAAGAGCTACATTATGATACTCCCAAGGATAATCTTGAGGAGGGGCATGAGTCAAAGTATATCCCAAGATTAAACTTGACCTATATAAAAAGAGAGATTTGGGTCAGAGCAATAGGTGATACCTTGTTTCAGTTTATTTCTCTTTTCAGGTTTGATGTTCTTCCCCAATTGATCTACTTTTTGTTTCCATGTTTGATTTGCTTTCTCTCACCTCCATGCCTATATCCTGGCTATTTCCATGCCTTGATGTGCTACATTTTTACTTCTGCCTCTTGGAATACTTAGCTTATAATGATAATAACAATGATTTTTGTTGTAATAATAGCAACAATGAAAACATAGACATAATGTTTTAAAGTCTGCAAAGTGTTATGTGTTATCTAATTTGATTTCTTTCAAAGCCACATTTAAGAACCACTTCCTACATGAAGCCTTTCCTGATAATACCTAGTTATTAACTCTAAATAATTCCTCAAATAATCTTTATTTTTCTCCTCTTCATGGCTAAATTCATCAAAACTATTTTCTACATTTCTCATCTTAATGAGGTGGTGTTCAGTTATAAATTTAACATTCAAAAAATTAACTATCACCTTCTCCAGTTGGGATGCTATATTACAACCTTTCCAGTTTCCATTTTTATACATATCAAGATGCTAATTTTAGAAACTTGTTCATCATGCAGTTTTTAAGAGTTTAGATATATAGATTCCATATTAACTTATATTTCTTAGAATTTTGGAGCTAGAAGAATCTTCAAGAGATCTGTTCCAACCATTTCTGTTTACAAATTGAAGCCCGAGAACCCAAGTACCTGGGCCAAGTTTCATATCTCCATAGTTAATAAAAATGCCTTAGATTTATATCACACTTTAAGAGTGTAGAAAATATTTTCCTCATAACAACACTGTGAAGGAAGAAAGATAAACATCTTTTCTTTTTCCTATTTCCAGATGAAGAGTTTCAGATAGGTTCAATGAATTGCTTAGAATTAAATAGCCCACAGGTGTCATAGCTAAGATTTTAAGCCACACATCTCAATTTCTTTTTGTTTTTTTTTTTAATTCTTTCCACTAGATCAAACTCCACCTCTGATATGTTAGCTTTTATTTTAAAAATCCCTGCTATTTCAGCCTGCATCTCTCACTTCAGCAGTTATCACTTGGACAAACCAAGATGTTGCCATCATATTTGTATTCATGCTAGTGTCAGATTAGATCACATTTATTATGCTGGTTTTACTTTTATGTCAGGTTGCCAGGGTGAAAGTGTGTTTCAGCCACTAATTGTGTCATGCCTCCCCGCCTTCCATAACATCAGTCATCTCTCCCATTAGGTTAAAAGGAAATTCAGACCTGTAGAGTAGCCTGAAAAAAAGTGGGTGGAGGAGACTTTAAAAAACTATCTGCTGTATTGCCAAGGGGCAAAGTTCTTTTACTGGATAACATCCATTTTTTTTCGTTTCTTATCCTTTGCTTCCCAAAGTCTTTATTTAAAAAGTACCTATACAAACATTTACATCTGCCAAACAAAATAGCATCACACCTAGCTAGCTATGGCTGCCAGCCATGTTAGATAGGTGCATAGTTGCTATGTATTTCTTTGTGGTTTGCCCATTTAATCAGAGTTTATCTGGACAGGTGGTATTTCTTCTTGTCCTCCTCTGACTATCTTTAATATTTCCAGAAAGATACTTAACATTTGTGGATATTTTTTCATATCTCTGGTCAGTTTTCAGGGATTCAAATTTCATATCCAGTTTCCAAAATAGTATTCAGAGAAATAGATCATTGCTCTTGTCATTTACTACTTAAATTCACTGGAGTAGAAATGGGAAAAGGCATAGTGTGTTGGTGAGCTGAAGACACAAATGTTTGTGATATGTTTGGGTATATGATGAGAGCTAAAGAAGAAGCACAGATCTTTTCAAAAAGAAAAATGTTGTGATTTTAGTACCAGAACATTTCAATAAGAAGATATTTGTGTTTTTCAATGTTAAAAAAATTACTGGATTCTTTAGTTTGGAGCCATTTAATTCTCTTGTTAAACTTTTCTCATTATCATCTTTGTCACAGCTTCTTCATGGAGCATTTAAAAGGGATCTTTTAACTCAAAAGAGGAGCAGAGCTATATGATACCTAGGGGAAAATCCCACCGGTTTCAGTGAACTGAAATAACATCATTTAGATCAAGATGTACCCCAGGGACAGACTTTGAGAAATCACTTTCATTTGTGAAAGCACAAAGAATAAAACAGGAGAACGAATGCAGACACCCAAAGGATGACACAGAGGATAAAGAACTCATTCACATTTTGGCAAAATGCCACAAGGTTTAGAGAAAGTTGATTCTCAAAGCAGAATCTTTTCTGATTATCTGTTAGAGTTTGACCAATCTCTTCCTCTTATTTCTTATGTATTTCTTTTACAATAAACATTTGTTGTTGTTGGAGATGAACAATAGATATTATCATTTTACTCAGACCTTTGCTAAGAGTTTCTTGGGTTCATTAGGTTAGACTTTCTGATATCTGAAGAGTTATGTAAGAGTTATGTGAAAGTCTGGGGCTTGCTGCTCAGGATGCTGTTGTAAACCTGTCTGCTTTTTGCCTGTGTCTTAAAGAATCTAATCGTAGATTTAGATGGGGGCTGAGTAATGTACAAAAGCCTTTCTGCCTTCCCTTTGATACTAATGATAGCCCACTAGATTGGATCTAACACACCCTAAAGTGTAAGCCATCCTGAATTGTCTTTTGACTGACTGAGCTGGAACGTGTAGCCCATAATTGAGGATCCAGCTCTGTTTTCACTGAGTTCAGTACCCACTTTCAGCCTCTATCTAATCCATTAAATATAGGGTGCTTGTCCAACACTGATTTGCTAAATTCAGCTGCACGCTAACATCCAGAAACAATGAAGGAGAGGCATGAATTTCAAACTTTGATTTTTCTCTAGTTGATTGCTTAAAAAAAAATCTCCAGGACACAAAAACAGGATGACTTAACACGAAATTTGTGTATGAGGACATTATTTCTAGTGCTTCTAATACCATGACTATTGACTCCAAACTGCCTGGCATCTGCTGTGTATGTGTCTATATGTGTGTGTGTCAGAGATTTGTTGAATTGTCTGAGTATAGTTAATTAGTTCATAGTTGGACAGAATGGATGTTAGTGAATCCATTTAGATTTAGTTTATTTTAAAACCATCAACTAGAAATGTTACACACTCCTGCCATTGGCCTTGAGTGAGAATGAATGGTGAGTCTGAATCTACACAAATATAAGTATATAAGTAACTCCTGAAGGAAAAAAAGTTAAAGTGTAGACATGGTATTAGGCCACTGTCTTATCAGAGGAATCCTAAAGGCCCAGCTGATCTCCCAACTACCTTCCTTTGCTGTCATTAATCTTTTGAATAATGATTTAGAGTTGGAGCAGTTCTGTCAATGGAAGCAAAAAAGAAAGAAAACAAAAAGCCTTAAAGTCATATACATCTATTCATATCTACATTTAAATCTCTCCCCCACTCTCTCTCTTCCTCTCCTTCTCTCTCTCTCCTACCCTCTCCATTCCCCTTTCTCTACCCCCTTTATCTCCTTTCCTCTCTG
>NW_025354829.1:0-5203 GCF_016433145.1 Gracilinanus agilis | reverse complement strand
GTCTCTGTCTGTCTGTCTGTCTGTCTGTCTGTCTGTCTGTCTGTCTCAGCTGGGAGAGATCTGAAAGGAGACTGGATTCGGCACTCAGACAACATTTGTCCTGATTGGATGGTGCTACTGGGCCTGGGAAGTGGCAGTACAGCTATGCATCTGGTTGGATCCAATAGGCGTAGGAGGATGGGTGGGTGGGTGGGTGACAGTCCTGGGTGTTTCCTTAGCTCTGTTTCTCATCAGAACTCCAGATGTGGAACTTAATTAAAGGGCATTCACAGCCTGCCAAGAGGTACCAGATCTTTCCTTCTTCTGTGCCAATGGAGTGTTCATCAGCTACCCTCTTGATCTCAGCTCCCTATCCAGCTTGCCCCTTTCCCCAACAAGAGACAGAAGGAAAGAAGGAAAGATCCATAAGGGGATCAGATCTGAGAAATTTTGAGATTCCCTCTCAGTTTAAGCCCTAGTCAAGCCCTTGGCTACTATGGTGACCATGATCAGTGGTGGAGAGGAAACCAAGGTAGCCCAACTCCTTTAGGAGAGGGGATGGGAATCATAGATTTAAAGTCTGAAGGGACTTCAGAAGTCATAGGGAGTCCAGAGGTGGAAGGTACCATAAAGGCTATTGAAACCAACCTCTTCATTTTATAATTGTTGTTCAATCTTGTCCAACTCTTAGTGATGCCATTTGGAGTTTTTTTTTGGCAAAGATACTGGGATGGTGTGCCATTTCCTTCCCCAGCTCATTTGATAGATGAGGAAACTAAGGCAAATAGGGTTAAGTGACTTGTCCAAGGTCACACAGCTAGTCAATGTCTGAGGTCAGATTTTTAACTCAGGAAGATGAGTCTACCTGATTCCAACCTCAGTGCTCTACCTACTGCAATACCTAGCTACCCTATTTTACAATAGTGGAAATGGAGTCCCAGAGAAGTTAAGAGTGTTGGCCAAATTCACATGGGTAGTAAATGAGAGAGTCGGAATTTGAACCCATGTCCTTGAACTCCAAACCCTGCACTTTAAGGACTTTAAAAAAGAATTTCTTTCTCTATATCTCTGTGAGATAGGCAGTACAAATGTCATTATCCCCATTTTGGAGAGAAAGGAAACAGACTAAGACGATAAGTGATTTTTCCATAGTCATACAGTCCAAGCCAGGATTCAAACACAGATAGCCTGACTTTAAGGCCAAAATACTTTCTACTATCCTACTCTAACCATTAAGATTAAGTTTGAAGGATGAAATAGAGACAAGAAGAGTTAATGTTGTATAAAGAATAAGCATTTATTATTACTATGTACCAGGTACTTTACTAAGCGCTTTATAAATATTATATCAATTGATCCTCATAACACCCTATGAGATCAATGCCTTGATTCTTTCCATTTACAGCTGAGGAAAGTGAGGCAGACAGAGGTGAAATGATCTGGCCAGGGTCATACAGTTAAATAAGAGTCTGATGCTGGATTTGAACTTATCTTCCTGACTCCAGACCAAGTGCTCTATCCATTGGGCCACCTAGATGTTTAGGAGAAATTGTAAACAATTGAGTTGAGATAAAAAGGACCTGTGCTTTGAGAAACAACAGGTAAGAGCAAAGGACTTGGAGTTTTAAGAACTGGTTTCAGGTCCTGTCATTATTATTTATTTAGATAGCTCAATTTAGACATGTTTATTTTTTCATTTTTATTTTTAAAATTTTATTTAATTAATTGATTTAGAATATTTTTTCCACAGTTACATGTTCTTTCTCTCCCCTCCTCCCACCCCCTCCCATAGCTGATGCACAATTCTGCTGGGTTTTACATGTGCCATTGATCAAGACCCATTTCCATATTCTTGATATTTGCACCGGGGTGATCGCTTAGAGTCTACATCCCCAAACATGTCCCCATTGACTCATGTGATCAAGCAGTTGTTTTTCTTCTGTGTTTCTGCTCCCACAATTCTTTCTTTCTCTGGATGTGGATAGTGTTCTTTCTCATAACTCCCTCAGAATTGTCAATTTAGACATGTTTAAAATGAGGAGGTTAGACCAGCTAGTCTTTGAACCCTCTTCAGCCCCAACATTATTTGTTCTGGAATTCCTCCCATTCTGGAAAGTCTATGTTCCCCTGTTCTACCCTGTTATTCTCTATTCTAACATTCTCTTTGATTCTCTTCCTTGCCTAGGCACTCCAGTTATGATGTTCTATATTCCAAAGTTCCTTTTATTGCTTATGTTTTATGTTCTAAGTTTCTCCCAGTGTTAACATTCCATATTCTAAAGTCTCTCCAAGCTCTGACATTCTGTTAAATATGGCCCCTTCCTACTCTTACATTCTGGTTCTAAAGTTACCAGTCTATGTTTTTTGGTTCCTTCTAGCTCCAGCAGTTCTAAGTTCCAGAGTTTCATCCTTACCAGATGTTCTGTTTTCTAATATTTTATGTTCCAAGGTCCCTTTCATTTCTGAGTTTCTAAGAGTCCATACTTCCCTTCCAGGGCTTCGTACTGCCTTTTTTCTCCCCACTCCGTACCAACCCAGTTCTGCCCCTCTTTAGACTCTTGAGACAGATTGATCTCTGTTGCTGCCACCACCACTACTAACTTCCCCATTCTTTGTTGTTTGCCCCCATCCAAGATGTGCCTATGTGCTTTGGAACACAACAGACTATTGTTCTACAGACAATAAAAAAAATTGAGAAATGTCCCGGCTGTCACTCCTTATACCCCCAAGTTGGGACTCGATGTGTGTGGTTGGAGCCTGACTGGTTGGATCCATTTTGCCAAGGTATAAAATAAATAAAGAAAATGGAAAAAGAAAAAAGGAGGCATTAAGCCTCCAAAACACATATGAAAAGATGCACCTTCCCATTTAATCTCCAGTGACAGATTTAAAGCCTCATTACTGGGCCATCAAGGCTCCGTAAGGGCCTCTCAAACACTGACTGCTTCATCACTGCCGCCATTAACCCGAGTGAATGACCCGCTGTGGGCCTGAGACATGTCCCAGGGTGGGAGTGAGTACGGTTTATAGATGCTAAGCACTTGGTCCCTACTGGGCAACCCGATCCTTGCCTTCCCCTAGACGGACTCACTTTTAGGCTCGTAAATCCTGTAGGATTTCCCTGCTTGTTTGTTTGATGACCTTTTCCTGAGAGATGGGGGTGAGGATTTATGGACGGAGTGATTGGGAAGAGCCACTAGGCTGGTGGTACTGTCTTATAGGGACTCTGGGTTACCCGCTGTGGGCTTAGGGGAATTTTCAAAACATTAGGGCCTATTGCAAATAATTAAATAATGAAGTAAGTGAATGAACGAATAAATAAATGGACCAAAAAGCCTGAGCTGGTCATTCAAAAATAATGGATATTATTCTTTTGACTAGATGATATTATTTTGAATAAAGGAATGATATGCTAACCATTGAATTCAAGACTATAACTAGACCCTCATCTTCAATTCTTGCAGTATTAAAGTATTTAGTCACATATTTCCTAAAGGATGTTTAGGTTTACAAAGGGCTTTCTTCACAATGGCTCTATTTCACAGATAAGGTAAGTTTACAGGATCATAGGATTTTAGAAGTGGAAAGAGCCCTTGAGATCAGCATCCCTCCTCCCTTAAAGAGGTCTCATGTTATAATGAATCACAGTGTTGGCTCTAGATTCAGGATGACATGGTTCAAATCCCAGATCAGAGACTTACTACCTGTGTAACTGTGGCCAAGTCACCTAACCTTTCTGAGCCTCAATCCGTAAAATGAAAGGGTAGGTAGGATTCTAACTCTAAAACCATTGTCTTATAATAAATGGGAGAACTGAGATTCAGAGAGATTCATAGATTTAGAACTAGAGGGGAACTTCAGGGTTCTCTAGACTAATCCCTTCATTTTATAATTGAAGAAATTATGACCCAGAAAGGTTGCACAAGGCCATATAGCCAGTTAATGGCAGTCACAATTTAAAACTAAGTTTTTGGACTCCAAATTTAGTTCACAGCAACATGCTTAAGTCACTTGTGTAGCACCAAGACTGCATATGTAGCAAAATTCAAAGCTAACTCCTTTGACTCCAAATACAGTACTCTTACCACTGTGCCATCCTGACTTCTTATGACTTGCCGCTAGTAGTCTGGGAGTCTGCTTGTAAGCAATAGACACTTAGTTAAGGCAGGAATCTGGGCCAGGAGAAGTCAATGTACCTTAACCACAAATTTTCATAATGTTCATGTCATTTCCCCACCTGTGTGATAGCTATTTTTCTCTCTTCTTTGCCTTGATAGTGTGTTTATTTAGGGAGATTTTATTTTGGGGGAGATAGAGGAATGGTCTATCGATGCTATTTCATTAAATGCCTTTGCTTTGAATTAATAGTATCTCTTGGCCAACTAATAGATACAAAACCCACTGACTGGGGCTTGTCAACTATGGTTTTGAGCACAGGTGAAAACATAGTATGACTTGGACTTGAAGTAGTTTTTGTGAGGGCCTGTGTGAGAGAAGGGGATGAATTAGACATTATGGTAGTAAGTAAATGGTTTCAAATATAGGGTTTTTTTTTAACCCTTACCTTCGGTCTTGGAATCAATATTGGCTCCAAGGCAGAAGAGTGGTAAGAGTAGGCAATGGGGGTCAAGTGACTTGCCCAGGGTCACAGAGCTGGGAAGTGTCTGAGGCCAGATTTGAACCTAGAACCTCCCGTCAAATATAGTTTTTAATTCAAAGCCAATGGTCTTTCCCAAGAAAAAAAATTTAGCTGGCTTTTGTCTGTGTAGAAGTTGGCAATTATTTTCCTCCAGAGAATGGGTTGATGGAAGTGGGAATAATGGGGATACTGGCATTGAAGTCATCATTCTCATTGCAATAACAATGCCTTGTAGGTAGTTCAGATTATAATGGATCTTATAGAATTTATTAATTTTTTAAAGGGAGATTTGACCTTGGAACAATGTTTTGAGTTCTAAGGATCTCTAAGCTCATCAATAATGGTATACTTTCTATTTTAGTAGCAGGCAACCAGGTCATACCTTCAAATCACATGTGGTTCTCATCTATATCCATAGAGACATATTTGGCCTTCTCCTTCCACAATCCTCCACCTTTCCAGTCTTTATACTCCTTACATTCCCCTCCCACCACATACACTTCAGTTCAGTGACTGGCCCTCTGGCTGTTCCATAAACAAGATACCCTATCTCTTGGTTCTGGGAATTCTCTCCCAATCTCTCTC
>NW_025354828.1:0-2499 GCF_016433145.1 Gracilinanus agilis | reverse complement strand
GGGGGGGGGGGTTGAAGGGGAAAGGTGGAGCATGAATCATGTAACCATGTTAAAAATGAATATTAATAAATGTTAAAAAAAATATAAAAGAGAGATGTAAACAACTATAGAAATATTAATTACCAATGAGGAAGTTGAACCAATATAATAAAAATGACAATAATACCTAAAAAAAAAAAAAAAGTTCTTTACAACCTAGGATATTTTAGTAGGAAGTATGAGTTAGGGAAATAACCAGGGAAAATTAAAAAAAAAACAACTTCTTTACAAAACCCGGGACTCCTATTAGAAAAAATAAATAAAATGCTCTACAGTAATGCCTACTCCTCACATTTACAACAAATCCTTATTGTACTTTTCCCCAAAACATCATTTACTTGAAATCTCTCCCCTAGTTTTCTCATCTGTAAAAGAATAAGAATAACTTCCACTTTAAAGGACTATTGTGAGGATGAAATAGCATAATATAGCACCTTAAAAATACTGTCCAAAAGCTAGCTAGGTTGGACTCATCTAACTGATTCCATGCCCTATATTTTAACAACTTGTAGCAGTTTTCACGCCCAACAAAAACTCTAGAACAAGAAGCTAACCTTTTCTTAGAATCTAACAGTTTATAATGAAAAAAATCAAAGTAGTTAGATAAGAAGGGAAGCTAGAGATCATCTATTGCATTCCTCTCCCCCTTGATTAATGTACAGAGGAATAAAATTGAGTTCAGAGCAGTGCTTCCTTCAAGATCATTCAACTAACTAATAATAGGATTGGGATTCTGACCTACATTCTTTAGATTGTTGATCCAACACTCATTCCAATACATATACTCTAACTACCACTATGATCACTATTGGTTAAAATCTTTCTAGTGGCTTATGTAGGAATAGTCCAATTATCACACTCAAAGACTCACATTTTCATGAAAGGGAAATGGAATTTAAAGAAACATACAAGGGCAATCCTAATCAGTTGATTATCATCTAGGTCAGGAAGTATTACACAGGTCATCTAATAAACTGACAGTGATAGAAGAGGAATGGTGTTGTCAGAGGTTAAATTATATTTTAGCCCATTGTGTCCAGCAACCTCTGTCCTTGTCCTCCTGTAGTTGTCCTTAAATCTGGCCTCCCAACTCTACAAAATATAGGGTTAAGTCCAATGCTCAAGTTTGTTGTTCCCTTTTAAGAATGACTCTGTTGGTAATCAATGACAGATATTACCCAAGCACCCTTAGAGGTAGACCCAGGAAAGAGCAGAGGAGCCCTTTTCTATAAGAGAAATTTTATTTAGCAAGTAACCATTATATTGTAATTCATCTGTGACAGAAAGATGGACCTGTCATTAGGAGTGACCTGAATTTTAAGTTATATTCTGACCTAGTTAGTCCATAGGCAAATCCTTTTTGACCCTGTTTCTCCTCATAAAATGGGGAAAATAATACTTGAGATACATACTTCAGAAGATTGGTATTTGGGCTGAATGAGATAATATATTTAAAGAACTATTTAAATGTCAGCTATTATTAAGGTAAAGGGGCCCTTTCCTACAGTGTTTGCTTAAAATGCCTTGAGAAAAGATAAAACACTGCAAACTTTAAAACACTATATAAATGTGAGAGCTTTTTATTTTTATTCTCCTCAGCCCTTCAACATCTTGTAAAACCCATTCTTTTCCCTTCTACTTATACAAATCTTATCTATTCTAAATGTAATTAAAGTCCCATATTTTAAGGTTGTCCCAGACCCAGACTCTTCCCAGTATCCTTTCCCACACATCCTTCCCTTCCTCCAGACACTCCACAACAAAGGAAGAGGAATTATCTCAGAGCTAACCTAAACCAAGGTCTTTTGCCCGTAAACCCATTTTTCTTCCCATTCCAATCCAGAAAGAGAATGTGAAAGTGACTAAGGATATACATCCTCAGACCTTACTAGGAAATAGCTTTTGGATACTTTGAACATTATTCAGCTGCTGCCATCTACTATATCTATATCTATACAACCTATTTCTAGCAATTTTCTACCATCTATTTCTCTCCTCCCTATGCTGTTTAATGGAGGTAACATGAATGTAAATCAAAGTTCCACTTTCTTATTCAGATATTAAGATATTAATCTTTTTATTCCTCTCTAATTGATTCCCTATATCCATCCACACAGAAACATTCTGTATCTCCTTAAGCTTCCCACATTCCTCCTTCTCCAGTGTCTCTCTCAGTTGAAAGCCTTGCCTAATTCTCTAGAAAAAAATTTGAGACCATCTCTATATCCTTTGGCATTAGTTCCTAATTTCTCCTCCTGTATGGAGAGTCTTTGCCAAAGCCTACCCCTCTACATATGCCCTTGATCACATTCCCTCTGACTTCTCTAGTAAATTGCAATCTCAATTATCCACATTCTCTCTCGTATCTACAATTGTTCCAAATAAATATGTAATATAATATACAATAATATCTATTGGAGAGACCTGAATACTTTAAAAGTTAAGTGGGAATATATATAT
>NW_025354827.1:0-6009 GCF_016433145.1 Gracilinanus agilis | reverse complement strand
ATATGTGTGTGTATATATATATATATATATATTAATAGCTATCACTTAAACAATCCTGCTCTACCCTCTCCTTTGGGTAACTATGGTATTTTAACATACTTCAAGGCTATCTATCACCAAACTTGCCATGACATAAAAACAAAAAGATAAATTAAATTAATTTTTAAAAAAGAAACTTCCAAGTTAACAAAAATAATTGAAAAATAAAAGAACTTGAATAGAGAAAATATAGGAAAAGTGATAAAGCGCCAATTCATAGACTATCTTAACATTTTTGAGGGAATCATGACCATGACCATGCTTTAGTTCAATGTTTTCATTTTATAGATGAGAAAACTGAGCCCCAGAGAGATTAACTCACTTGCCCTAGGTCACACAGATAGAAAATGTCAAAACAAAGATTTAGTCTAGCTCTTCTAACTCCACTATTCAGTCTGTCTAGTATTAGGACTGTTGAAGTCAAGTGTTTTGGAATTTATTTCCATTTCCACTTAAAAAAAATAAGAGATCTCACATATTTACAGTTTTTTTTTCCTCCAAGAATGCACCAGATAGCTAGGGATATTTATAAAGTGCACCACCTCCTGGTGGGCAAGTATTGGTAAGGACAGACCATTAGCATTTAGATAATATCACAGTAGAAGGGAAACCAACAGCAATATTGGTCATCAATAAATGTGGGCATATATAGCATGTGTTCCTGAAATATCATACCACTAAAGACCATATACTTGGCTTGTTTTAATAATTTACATGAGATGAGAGGAGAGACAGAATTTTCCATTTTCTAATGCTCTAGAATTAGTTAATTTATTTGAAAAGTCTTGAAAAAGTCAATGGGCAAAGGAGGGCTCTGTGTTCTTTTTTTCCCACCTTTCAATTGGGGTACTCATATTTCTATCCTGTGGCAGCCACAGGTAATTAAGAGAAGACTAATCAACTAGTAGAAAATGAACCAGGACTAATACGCTTTATGGTCAGAGTTCTTTATCCAAAGGATGAGGGAATCTAAGGAATCAATAAAAGGATAAGCTTTAGTAAAATACAATGTAGAATAGTTCTTCATTTTAGGGATGTTGTATAAATATAAATTACAATTCTGGGAATAATTTTGATGAGCTTTTATAAATATTAATTAATAAATTTAAGTAAAACAGAAACAAGTCCATTTTTACATTGTTTTATATCTATTGATCATTACATTACATTTGCATCTAATTAAACATAAGTAGGAAGAAAGGACCTCTTTGGATTGATAAAATCTTTTAATTTGTGATCAGCATGTAATTTGACACGTTTTGGTTCTTGAATTATTTCAAATTCTCTATGTGATATGAAACTCTATATAGAGGTCAGTCTGACAGGAATAAACAGCTCTGGAGTTGAAACTATAGATCCAGTTTTAAAGAATGGAAAAAGTAACATGGTGATCAAAGTTAAAGTATTTGTTGCAGTTAAGAGTACAGATATTTTAAACTACAGTTGCAATATCTTAAATTTGATTGATTTCTACTCATATTTACTGTCTCAAGACTTTTCCTGAATGTAATTAATTTCCATTTGTTTCTTCCTCCTATCACCGTCCAGAACAAAGGGATGAAAATTTATTTTTCTGTATATTACTTAAAATATACTTTAAAATATACAAAAGTATACTTCTGGCTGGCTACTTCTAACACATTAGCTGTGTGATGCTGAGCAAGTGACTTAATTTCTTTCTACCTCATTTGTTCAAATGTAAAGTGAGGATAATAATAGGACCCACCTTCTATGACTGTTGAGATGAACAAATGAGACAATATTTGTTAAGGACTTAACAGTGCTTGGCATATAGTAGGCCTTTAATAAATGCTTGTATCCTTTCTTCATTCCTCTGAGACCTGATTGTTGTTTCTCCCCTACATTTTTTAACAAATTGTTCCCTTTCTATTAGGTTGAGTACTATAATATGACTAGCCAAAAGAAAGATTTCAAAGAAAAAGCTGTGAATAAGTACAAAGAGAATGTCCTGCTCCAAACATTAATGTGGACATTTTCCATATGCAGCTCACATGTAGCTTATCAGTGCTTGGCACATAGTGAGGACTTAATAAAGACTTATTCTATTTCATTATCAAAACAAACTAAAGATTCCCAATCATAAGAATTTCACTCAAGAATGATCTTAATAACTAAGGCAATTCAAAGAGAAGCTTCATGGGGTAAGAGAGAGTTTTCTCAAAACCAAAGTGATCTGGGTTCAAGTTCTTTCTCTAACACATACTGACTGGGTGAGTCTGGATAAACTATTTAAAGTCTCAGTGCTGCCAGGAAACTCTCTAAGACTTTAAGTTGCTGACCTGAATTGGGAGAAGAAGGTTCTTTAACAAAGAGTTCCCTTCACCAGTTAAATCACAGGTCTGGACAAAGTAAAAACAATACGATTTATTTCTAATGAGAAGATATAACCTCAAGTATTTTCATTTTCTCCGATCTCTATTTAGCAAAGCTAACCTTGTATTTTAAAAGCTATGTATTTTCCAGGATCTTGTGTGAATGTAGAGGTTTTGAATATTATTATATACTTCCTTATATAGTACACTAGCCAATTTTCTTATTAGAAAACATACTGTATGTAAAAAATCTAACATCATCAACTGCCCACAAATCTTGTTTATCCCCAAATGTCACTAAGCATATAGATGTATCCTTCTCCAATGCTGTTACAGGGTAAATTATCCTTTCAGCTGTCATTTGATTTGAAGTTAATTTAAACATTTTCACAACTCAACTCACAATGCTAAATATTTTCATTCAACAAGCTATTTTTGAGCTCCATGTAAATTCTTTCACATTAAAGGAGTGAACTTTTCTGATAATTATGGCAGTTATGCCTTTTTTTTTGTTTTACATATCCTCAAGGAACTAATAAATACAAAATGTGTGGTAACAAGATGCAATGGATAGGCTTTTCCCATTCACACCCACTACCACTTCCTCCTACATTGGAATAGAAACATACAAAGTCATTATCTGAATTTTTGAAAGCTCATATAGAAGACCCTTGAATATATAAAATTCTGTGAGCACTTTATCTAATTAGTCAATTTTAAAGAATGTAAACATTTTGGAAACACGAATAGAAAGAATCTTTGTCTAACCATATGAACAATAAGCCACTTGAAATGTCTCTCTCCCACACAAATTATGTTTTTATTTGAAGAACGAATGCCATCATATGTTTATGGGTCATCTAATTGATTCTTCCATTCTTGACTTTGCTTCCTTTACTTTCACCTATTAAGATAATAACTAGGGAAATGAAATAAGGAAAAAAATTCAGCAGGTAAATGATGAAAAACATTCTAAGAAAACTGTATTTGATTATGAAAGACATTGAGATACTAAGTAAATTCACCGGCATAAGAAAACAGACTCTTCAAGTTAATTTTGGCATATTTAACCACAACAGCTGTCCTGTTTACAAGCAAGAGAGATTCAAAACAACCTTCTTCTGCCTTTTTAGGGTATCCTTTTAAAGAATTCCATTTAAAAAAAACATATTAAATGCAATTGTGCTATTTAAAGTAAATTCCATGAAAGAGGGACCTATTCACTTAAGGATTTAAAATTGCTTGGTCAACATAACTTCATTAGCTTCTGAAATTTCCCTGAGAAATGTTGTAAGTCGAAGTGTTTTTATAAAATGGAGAAACTGAAGCCACAAAATTGTGAAATACTTAATTGTTGAGTGATTTATTTGAGGACACATATTTTCAGGATAGCATAATATTGGAAACACACTGAAATAAGAATTAGGAAATTAGGATTCTAGGTCCAACTTTACTAACTCCTCAACTTTAATTGTAGTTCTCTTGGTCTCAGTTTCCTTATCTGTAAAAACTTATACTGTTTGCTACATGGCCTTTAAGATTTTTTTGGCTTTGAGTTCTTAATTTTTTTGAGTCATGGATCCTTTGGGCAGTTTGTTGCCCTTCTCAATGTAATATTTTAAATGCATCAAATTAAAATGACTAAAATTTAGAAAGGAAACCAGTCATGTTGAAATAGTTATCAAAATATTAAAAATTCCAAGTTGACACTCACTGTCTCCCAGAAATATATTGACTGACTCTTTGAAAGTTTGTTATTAACCCCAAGTTAATTACCCCTCCTTTAGGCACTGAAAACTCTACAATTCTAAATGCTAGACTTAACCAATTTTTAAAAATAGAGTCTACCCAATTTCCCACCTTTGGATCTTAATGTCTGAATCATGATCCTTCTCTCTGTTACTCATATTAATGGTTATGAGTAGAATGAGTTATTAGGTGCCAAAAATTATTGTGATGATATTCTACTCTAATTTTTTTCCTATTCCTTACAAATCTCTTTTTTGGCTTCACAAAGAACTTGGCAGCTTGGGTTTTTAGCACTATTCATATTTGGCTTGTATTCCTCAAAAATGGCATACGGCATTTTATCTGTTTACCTAGATGTTTTAAAATGCTTACTAAAATTATGTTCTAGAACTTAGTGAAAGATAACAAATAATTGTACCCCCTCTACCAAATCTACTTTGTTTCAATCTGTTGAAGTTGATAGGAAAGGTCAAAGTGGAATTATAGGTCATGTATAACTAAAATCTTGTATCAACATCTCTTCAACAAAATTTTGCATTCAGAGATGGAAGTAAAGAATTAAATAAGAGCAAGGGCAGTCCCATCTTCCCTGTCCATGTCTCCTCCCCATCTCCCCCACCACAAATTCATCTTCCATTTTAAGATTTATAAGGTCCTGTTTAAGTCCCACCTATCTTCTATTGTCTCTCTTCCTTGAGTTTCCTCCTAGCTCTGGGTTCAGAAAGCTGATTCTTCACATGTCTGGCTTTCTCATCGAATCATATGATATGGGAATTTGAAAGGGCATTAGCATCCATAATATCCAACTTGCACCTGACCAAATAAGTCTCCTCTACAACAATCCCTGATAAATAGTCATCCAGCCTCTTCTTAAAGACCTAAGTAAGAATCTATCATGTCCAGAGGCAATTCATCTACCTTTTTAAAAAATCAAATTATTAATTTTTTCTTTATATCCATTTTCATTGACTTCTTTACAATTTGAAGTCTAGTTCTGCCCTTTGTGTCCAAGTAGACCAAATGTGTTTCCTCTTTTACATGACAACCTTTCAAATCCTTGACAACTGCTAACACCTTTTCCATTTCCCCCAAAAGTCTTCTCTTCTCTAGACTAATCAGATCCTTATATGGCATGATTTCAAGGCCCTTCATCAGCAAGGCCTGGTCACCATCCTCTTCATGAGCTCCAGATTAGCAATATCCTTTTTAGATGAGGGCATCCAGGATGTAGCAATATTTCAGATGTGAACCACTTCATCTCCTCTGGTGCTGGGACTTTATACTATAAAATTATTATTTTTCCAAATTAAAAAAAGAAAGAGAAAAACAATGACAGTATAGAAGAGTTGCTCTCTGTAACATTCTTAATCCTTCAGAGGGGTGAAAGTCACCTGTAGAATAGGAAGACCTGTTCATCACCTTGCTTTGTGCTACATAAAGCCTTAACTATATCAGATCTGAAATAGACATTTTGATGGTAGGGCTACACTGCCACTAATTTTACCATTTAGACTCTTTCTCCAATATATATAAACCTAAATTCAAGACCAGAAAAATTCTAATTATCGGTGTGTGAAAGAAGAGCCCTGATAGAGGATGTATATTAAAGGCTGTAACATAAAGAAAGAGAAATAAAATATTGCATATTAATATGCTTTGCTAGGCATTATGGGAGAAAGGCTTTTTAGTATATTAAGTTAGTTATTGTAGCAGTTAAACCTTTCCTATGAATTTCTATATTGAATCACTCCTAAATTCTGTACTGTAGAGTAGTATATTCTGAAGATGAAAGAAAGAAGGGAGTCAGGGAGGGAAGGCAGGCAGGTAGGCAGGAGGGAAGGAAAGAGAGAAGAAAGGAAGGAAAGAGGGAAGGAAGGAAGGAAAGAGG